>NC_061527.1:1645000-1652500 GCF_022379125.1 Scophthalmus maximus
AGGGAATAATTCATGGGCCTTGGCGCAGGAGGGCGTTCTACTGATCTTGTCGTCTGTAGAAGTGTTTAGAGAAGAAAAATGAAACACCTCAGCAACATACGTATGAGGAACAATATTCCAGACTTAAAGTTCAAAACCAAGATCTGTAGAATGAAAAAAAAAATCTGTTTTGAATATTGATAAATGGGTGAAATTGTATTTTTTAACATTGGAGTTTTGCATTTATGTATTCAATTTACATTTTCTCATTTGTCAAACTAAATTCTAAAAGCTTCAGTACAGTCGGAGACCTACAGTACGTCTAAAATCTGTTCAGATTCTGATTTAGACAACTGGATGAAGTAATCATAGAAATAAAACTCAGACGGAAGAAGGAACACAAACCAAAAGTTAGACATGTCCCGGTGTCGGAGGTGAAAACTGAAAACAACGAGCCAGACGTTTTCGCGAAAGAAAACTTTATCCCGACTCGTCGGGAAATCTTCAGAAATACATGAGTTCGCTCCGGCGAGAGGCGGAAACAACGCACGAATGAGCTGGTTCAGGTGAGCGTGCAGCTGTCAGTCATCCGCAGCACCTGGATTTAGCCCCGCCTTCAATAATTCAGTAAAAATGGATGTGTTAGAAAATGGAGCGTCCCCCCATTAGAGCCACCGCGTCCGTCACGGACCTGTCACACGGCACCAAGATGACGATGTTACACTCACGGTTCCACACGACGGTATCTGTTCACGAGCTCGACACTCGCGGTTCAAACAGCAGCAGCAACAACAACAACAACAACAACAACAACAACAACAACAACAACAACAACAACAACAACCGGCAGCAGAGACGGAGCAGCAGCGTCGGTGTTTGGGACTCGTATCAGAGACTCGACCAAACCAGGAGGGAAACTGAGGGAGAGAGAGAGAGAGAGAGAGAGAGAGAGAGAGAGAGAGAGAGAGGGAGAGAGAGAGGGAGAGAGAGAGAGAGAGAGAGAGAGAGAGAGAGAGAGAGAGAGAGAGAGACAGAGAGAGAGAGAGAGACAGAGAGAGAGAGAGAGAGAGAGGGAGAGAGAGAGAGAGAGAGAGAGAGAGAGAGAGAGGGAGAGAGAGAGAGAGAGACAGAGAGAGAGAGAGAGAGAGAGAGAGGGAGAGAGAGGGAGAGAGAGAGAGAGAGAGAGAGAGAGGGAGAGAGAGACAGAGAGAGAGAGAGAGACAGAGAGAGAGAGAGAGACAGAGAGAGAGAGAGAGAGAGAGGGAGAGAGAGAGAGAGAGAGAGAGAGAGAGAGAGAGGGAGAGAGAGAGAGAGAGACAGAGAGAGAGAGAGAGAGAGAGAGAGGGAGAGAGAGGGAGAGAGAGAGAGAGAGAGAGGGAGAGAGAGGGAGAGAGAGAGAGAGAGACAGAGAGAGAGAGAGAGAGAGAGAGGGAGAGAGAGAGAGAGAGAGAGAGAGAGAGAGAGAGAGAGAGAGAGAGAGAGTAAAGGTGGACTGACAGGTGCAGAAAAGGGAGTGGTGAATAATTCAGGAGGTGGTCTGGCAGGATTTCATCTCTTCACCTTCCCTGCCCCCACGGCTGCTTTTTAACTTCCCTCCTGGTTCACTTCCGTCGGTGGGTTGTGATGTAAATATGTAAACGTGTCTAATCAGTTTGATTTTATACCTTTTTCTTTCTTCTTCCTAATTCATGAAAGAAAAGAGAGAGAGCGAGCGAGCGAGCGGCAGTGAGGCTAAGAGAGCGCTGCACACAGCTCCACAGTGACGCTACGGCACAAAAAAGTCCTTCAAAAAATGTTTTTACAAGTACATGTTAACTGTGATTGTCAGAGGTCAGAAGTACATTTACTCTGGAACTTTACTGAAGTACAAATTTGAGATACTTGTACTTTAGTTTTATCTTTATACTATTCTTTTTACTTCTCCAAATGAACACAAGTGGATATCTCATAAAATATGATGCTTTGCTATTGATTAACTATCCAAAAGTCTAATCCTTTAGAGATGAAATTATTAATTGATTAGTTGAAAATATGTTTAAAAAAAAGAATTTTGATTCGTTTTTATGAAAAAATGAAAATGTGTCACGGTCTCAGCTTTTCAATTGTGAGGACTTTTTGCTTCTACCTTAATTATTTAAGAATTAATTCAAAATTCTAATATCATATTTATTATTTTTATTTAAATGAATTAAATTTATTGTGACCACTTGTGTCTTTGGCCTCTGGGTAATTGTGACGGGAATTAAAATGGTCTTTATTTTCCAATTAGTTACCTGACAAAAAAATCATCTGCAGATTATCCATAATGAAAGCAAATATATAATATATAAAAAAATATATATATATACATAAATAAAAATAACCTTGTGATGCAGTTGAAAGCTACAGAATTAATTAGTCAATAATTTTTTATCTTTACTGCAGTTTTCAACAATATTTTTCCTCAAACAGACAGAGGTCAGAGGTTAAAAAGTTTTCAGCTGATGAAATACCGGCATAGAAAAATGTAAAGATGATATTTAAGTCAGTCGTTCTATAAATAAAGTGCTTCGCCGCGAAATGGCTGAACGCAGCGGGAAAGTTACTTCACCAAACACGACAACTTTGTTCTCTGGACAGTGAATCTGTGTTTGCTGTGACGCAGACAAAGATGAACGGTTCATCGTCGGCATATTTAAAAAAGAGAAGAAAAGGACCCTTTGTTAATACTTTTGACACGGTAGAAAATACGACTATCGAGACGTCTCAGGACGAACGGCGTTCACTCCTCTTCTCTCCGCCTCCTCTTTTCCTCTCGTCACGTCTTTCTCCTGTGTGTGTTCCGTCTCTGCTGACTGGGCATTTCTTCACCTCACACACACACACACACACACACACACACACACACACACACACACACACACACACACACACACACAGACTGGAAACAGAAGTGTTTAGTCTCCGTGGACAGTGTACACACTCTCGAGTCACAGCACAAGAGGCACCATGGGAAATAAAGTCCTAATTGGAGAGAGAAGAGGGAGAGGAGGGGAGTCCGGTGACATCGCCGCAGACGAAGGTGAAGATGAAGATGAAAACGAAGACGCAGGAGCCGGACGGAGAACGAGAACGGTGAGAAGAGACGGATGAAGGAGACGGAAGAGCGGAAGAAAGTAAAAGAAAAATAAAAGGGAGAGGAGGGAAAGGCCTGAGGTGTTTCACCCGCCACCTGCAGGAGGCGACCAGGAGCAGGAAGTAACTGAGTGCATTTAATCAATTACTGTAGTACGGTGCGACTTCATGGTACTTGTACTTTACTTCACCACTGTACATCCCACATCCCTGTGATTTGCTCCACGACACTATTAATCCAGCTGTTAACATTCCTTAATAAAGATTTCACATTCAGAATACTGAATACTCAGAAGACAACAACTGTAAAAGTTTAGACATCGATGTATCAGTTATATCATTTCAATCATATAATATGCAATAGTCAAAAGGTTCACTGGATGTCCCCCACCGCCCCCCAGAAAAGTTTAGAAAATATATTTGACATTATTTTCAATATCTCTTCTGTGATTCTAGGACAGTTCCCTCCGACAGGGAGGTTATGTTTTCACCCCCGGTCGGTCGGTCGGCAGGAATACACAAACGCTGCAGAACAGACTTCCAGTGAACTTGGCGGAAGGATGGAACATGGATCTGGATGAAGGGGCGGAGCCTTTAATATTGTGAGATAAAATGCTTTCTTTTCATTTTCACATATTTCCCAGGGAAGGATTCATGGATCTTGATGAAAACAGTCAGACACATTGAGTGAACTGATGTCGATGAGTGTGGGAGATCTGGGGCGGTTTGATTGGATGGAAGGACGGTCGGGCCGTGGCGAAGTTATGAGTTGGTTTTTATTGTTTTATTGTTTCCAACAGAAGTTTGACGCTAAGTGGGCGATTATTTGGTCAAACACGAGTCAACGCAGCACCGGCGGACGCCTGTTCTAACCACATGAAGCCTTTTCCTGTGTGTGAATCACACAAAACTACTCATGTGGAGTCCAAGAACAAAAATAAAGAGCTGGAAATACGTCCCCCTTCTCACAAAGACAATCATTTCATTTCAATTCATTCCAGCGAACCGTCAGTGTCGCACTTTCGAATACATGAAATACTGATGTTGCGCTCGCACCTTTTTTCGTTTTGGTGGTAAACGTGGAAAATGTGTGAATCTACTAAGAAGAACACTGCGATGTGTTTGCCACAGACCGTAGACGAGGGGCCTTCGGTCGTCACGGCGACTCGTGGGGCTGAGAGACGCGTCTCTAAATGTGGCGACTGTTCCAGTTTGAACGAGTTCTGAAACAGAAACACGACTTAATTATGTGATTTATTAATTAAAAAAGAAAAAACACTGTGAATTCAAGAAGAAGCTCTAATTATTAATGTGCATGCAGTGTGTTTGTGTTTGTGTGTGTGTGTGTGTGTGTGTGAGTGTGTGTGTGGTGTCACTGCCGGGATGGAGTGAGAACCATCTCCTTGGTAACTCAGCACCTCCCTCCCAAAGTTGACCTCCCGCTGAGAACACCGACACCCTTGTCACATCACATCCACCCCATCCAAACACACACACACACACACACACACACACACACACACACACACACACACACACACACACACACACACACACACACACACACACACACACACACACACACACACAGCATGCCTCATGAATAATTAATCAGCTCTGGTCTTATGACATGCAGTATCAGAGCCGAGCAGAAACATCCCATCTGAGCCCCACGGAGACTGATTATTAACCCACCACAGTGTGAACACACACACACACACACACACACACACACACACACACACACACACACACACACACAAATATACTTGTCTCTACGTTAATGAAACGGTGTCAGAGCTCCGAGATGCTTCAGCGAATGTTTCGTTCACCATCGTTTCAGACGATGTGAAATTTGCGCGACGTCAACCATCGTCAGTACTCAACGTGCGAGGCGAACCAAACTTCTGTCGGTCGTCTCCCTCTCTGGCTGGTCTGAGCGTAGCCCCGCCCCCTCCGTTCATTCGTCCATTCATTTCCTCCCAGAGCTGTCACTCAGTCACCGCTATAGCCTCCCGTGATTTGACAGGATGTGGAAGATGAATCTGTCTCATCAGGACCAGGGTGAGCCCCCCCTCCGGGGGGGATTCCCACCCGCGGCCCCGCTGACAGGTTTGATGAATCTCCCCTTCCCCTCGTCTGCGGACACAAATCCGGACGCCCTGAACCAAACGCAACCGCTGCTCGGCGGCCCGGCGGCGGAGGGGGACGCACCGCGGGACACTTCGCCAATGAGAGACGTGACATTTCAACCTCGGCGTTCGGCTTCGACACGACCCGACGGGCGGCTGCACACGCGGCTCGTCCTCCTGCGCTGTGGACAAAGTCAACAGAATCCAGCGCTGGAGGACGGAGTCGCGTCTCTTACGTCAACTGAAGGAACTGAAGGAACTGAAGGAACTGAAGGAACATCAGTGTGACATGAAACCAGATGACTAATTACTAGTTATTTGATTAAAGGTTCACAAGAACAATCAGTAAAGTTTAATCGTGTTCGTATCGCTGTCGGGCAGAAAGGTCAAGGGACTTTTCCGTCTTTTGTGGTTTGGAGAAAAGTTGGTATGGATCTGAACACTTGGAGATGTTGGATGCCAAGCTTCATCTTTTCATGAGGGCCATGAGGGAACCATGTTTTTCTTTTTGAGTAAATGTGCCAGTTTTCTCCGTTCTTAGTCCAGTCGGTCAGGAGGTCAGGGGGTCAGGGGGTCAGTGGGTCAGTGGGTCATTGGGTCATTGGGTCATTGGGTGGGTTGGGGTCCTCAATTTAGGCTCGTAGGGTGTGTTGGTCGGTTGGTTGGTGGCTCGTTGGGTGTGTTGGTCGGTTGGTCGGTTGGTCGGTTGGTCAGTGGCTCGTTGGGTGTGTTGGTCGGTTGGTCGGTTGGTCAGTGGCTCGTTGGGTGTGTTGGTCGGTTGGTCGGTTGGTCAGTGGCTCGTTGGGTGTGTTGGTCGGTTGGTCGGTGGCTCGTTGGGTGTGTTGGTCGGTTGGTCGGTGGCTCGTTGGGTGTGTTGTTGGTCTGGTCAGTAGGTTGTTCGGTGGGTCGGCAGTATTACGCAAAAACAGCCAAATCAATTTTCACAATGGAACAACGACCAACAAACTATCCATTAATTTTTGGCGCAGATCCACAAAAAATGGGCGGATTCCACACATTTTTTTGGGGCATTTCCACAGATTTGCCGGGGAATAATTCATGGATCTCGATGGAAACAAGTCAGCCATGTTCAGGGGACTGATTCTACGAGTGTGTGGGATGTGGGGCAGCCGGGCTGTTGGGCCTCGGCGGCGCGAGGCGCTCTACGTTCTAGTTCCCGCTCCTTTTCGCCGGGGTCCAAGAACCGAAAGTCCAAAATGTGGAAACGTCCAAATATTTATGGATTCTGACTCCGGCGTCCGTCCTTAAATCTTAATAAAGGTCATGCAAATTTAATCGGCGTAAACAAGGCCAGGTGAGTGGACTGTGGGCGATGACTTATTCATGGAGGCCTATCTGACCGAGGGGCGGCGGTGGCGGTGGCGGTGGCGGTGGGGGGGTTGGGGGTTGGGGGTTGGGGGTCCGATCGCGTGTGAGTGTCGCCGAGGCTCCGATGCTGAGGAGAGTCACGGGTGGTGGAGTGACGACGGACTGTGGGAGGAAGTGACGGAGCGAGAGACGGAGCGGAGAGAAAACAAAGGTCACAATCTGTCCTTCAGCTGGTGTTGATGCACCGTGGCCTCGGAGCAGCTGATCTGTGCGTTGTGTCGCTATATCACATATCACAATTATTTTTTATTGTAAAAACGAAACTCGTCCATCAGAGAACCCGCTCCTCGAGGTCCCGACGACCACTTCTTCGTCTCTCTGCAAGTTTAAAAATCTTTTCAATCACTTTTCATCATGTGCTTTTTTGAAACTTTCCATCATCCATGTTTGCCATTGGTTCCTGTACGTTTCTGTGTCTTTGTAACGTTTTTATTTCAGTGCTCTGCTCGACCGGGACAGAGGCGACGTCGCGTCTTCCTGGTTAAATAAAGCATGAACCTCATCATCAGACTGTCGCTCACGTCGGGCTCCGAAGAGAAGTGGCTTGTGAAACGTGTCGTGCGACCGCATCGGAACCCCAGTGAGTGACAGAGCCGATGTTATTACTATCATCATTATTATTTGATAAATGACGGAAACGGGACGAACGAAGAGCAAAAGCGAGCTGGATCGTCGCTAAGTTACAGACTCGGCACTTCTGGAGAACTCTTTTCCGCGGTCGACACTTCAGGTTGAGAACAAGCGTCTGTGACGTCGCTCCTCATGTCGAAGGGGAAATAAGGACATCTTGGAAATTTAGAAGAGGAAGATGAGAGGACATTGAAAGCGAAGAGCCGAACTTGACTCGGACCACGGAACGGACACGAAGCTGCGACGGACAGGAACC
>NC_061527.1:1660000-1717500 GCF_022379125.1 Scophthalmus maximus
AGAGAAAAAAAACAACGACATTTAGTTCGTTAATGGTCGAAACGTTGTTGTTTGTTTCGTTTTGAACCAACAGGCCTCCGTAGATGAAATAGAATCCTGATAAAAATATAATATGCAGCAATAAAAACATCATCATATTACAGTTTTTTTAAAATCTCCAGTTTTTCCCTCAACGCATTTATGTTCTGCCGTTTTCAAATCAATAATTTGACATATTTGCTCCAATTTAAAAGTGAATAAATGTTCATTTTCATTTTTGTTTTAATAAATCCTAAAATAACCACTCTGATATTCTTTTTGACGTTTCTTTCACAAACAGGTCGCTGAACAGAATCGGCCTCTTTTATATGAAACGATTTATTTCAGATTCATTTTTTAAATTTGTATTTTTAATCTACATTCCCAAAAAATTGCGAGGAAAAACCATCTGGATTAAAAAATGAAAATAAAACATTTGTGACGTTCATCCAGAGTTTTTAATAATTCAGAGGCAGGAAGTTCGGCTCCTCTTCCAGAATATAAATAAAAAATTATAAATAAAAAATCTCCTCTCGCGACAGATGTTTTTTTGGGACAGAACTTTTTATTAAACATTATGAAAACAAAGATTCTCAAGGTTTTTTTCCAACTTTGTAGCTTTTTCCTCCACCTGTTGACACGTTCATCGAATAAATATAGAAATTAATATGTACAGATATACATCGACAGCACTGTGCAGAAGATTATCCTCATTTTATTTTTGTCTTTACAAAAATTAACAACAATTAAACCCCCCCAAATTAATTTAATTGTAATTAAAACAAATAAATGTGACTCAAGGGGAAATTGTTCTTCACCTACATTTAATTAAAAAAAGCTGTATTTTTTAAATTGATCGGAAGAATTAAGATTCAAATTTGGATGCAGACAATTAATAATGAGATTTTTCGAATTTTCCTGGTTGTTGTCTTTTTCCTCTGAGCTTTTTAAATGTCACATTTTCCAGCTGCTCTTCTTGCACACGTCGCCACTTCTGCACAATATTGCACTTGATATATCTACAGTAGGCAGCAGAGACACACACCGTGGACACAATGACGAGGGGTTGTGTTAAGAATAAACCCGCAGGCCCCAGAGAAGAGAAACAAATCATCTTCTACAAATATTGAAAGTAAAAAAGAAAAAGAAAGAAAGAAAGAATAAAGAAGAGAGAGAGAATCGAGTCTTTTTTTTCTTCTCAAATCACCAGGTTTGTGTGCATAGAGTTTTAGCAGCGAGTCCATCTGATAAAAAAACACCTCATGATGAAAATGTACATCCGGGCTTTTTTCTCTCCTTTTTTTTCTCCAGACATAGTGACACATCAAAAGGTCCTATGAGAGGAAACGATCTCTTCGTATATAGTGCAGTAGAGGTTTGACCTTTGACATCACACACACGTGTGTTCAGCAGGAGGAAGAGGAGGAGGAGGAAGAAGAGGAGGAGGAGGAGGAGGAAGAGGAGGAGGAGGAAGAGGAAAAGGAGGAGGAGGAGAAAGAGGAGGAGGAGGAGGAGGAAGAGAAGGAGGAGGAAGAGGAAGAGGAGGAGGAGGAAGAGGAAGAGGAGGAGGAGGAGGAAGAGGAGGAGGAGAAAGAGACGATTTGCATGCTGAGACATACAAACATTTTCTTTTTTCTTTTTTTTCGTTTTGTTGTATTAAGACATTGTCGAAGAATCCAAGCAACTAACAAAAAAAAGAACGCGTTAAAGAGAGAGAGAGGGAGAGAGAGAGAGAGAGAAGAAAAGAAACACGTGGTCTCTCGACACATTATTTATGTACAGGTTTGGAAATAAATTACTAGTCTCTTAAAATGTGGCTCAGTTAAATCTCTTTTTTCAAAAGTTTCCTTTCCCCCCGTTTTTCTTCTTTAAGATTAATAGAAAAGTTGATTGAAACCAGCAGCTGATCGACGCGTCCGGTTGTTCAGAAGATTGTTTTTCAGTTTCAGTCCTTCGCTTCTTTTTTTGGGGGGGGGGGACGGGGCAACGGATGGAGGGATGAGGAGGAGGAGGAGGAGAACCATGGGCCATGCTTCCCAATACGCGTGGGAGGAGAAGACCGGTACCATACATGTCCTGCATGCAGGGTGGCAACGTGGGAGGAAACTTATCGACTTGCAATATTTTGAAAATGTCTCTTCTCTCTCTCACAAACACACACACACGCGCGTGTTGCTCTCAATCAATAATATTCGTCATTATAATAATAATAATTAAAAAAACAACATTCTTCTTCTTCCCCCAAGTTTTAAGACAAATTCTTCTCCTCCTCTCTGAAGTATAAGACCAGTCACGTGTCCACATCAGACACTTTTAAGACTCAACCAAAAACAGCAAAGAAATGCGCACCAGGATCATTTCTGTGCGCATCTGCACCGCTCGTTCTGGTTTCAAATGAGAAACGCAGAACAACACACACGTCCATGTCAGAGGGGATGTTTCGGGTGGGGGGGTCGTGAGGGGCTCGTCAGTGTCTCTCTCACATGAAGAAGTCGCCGGGTGCCTGTTTGCCGGACGCGTCCCTCGCGCTCGGGTACGTCCGGCCCGCGAGCTTCTCGTACTTCTCCTTGTAAACGTCCCGCTCCTTGGCGAGGCGCGCCACGTCCTGCTTCAGCTGCTCCACCTGGCTCTGCAGCGAGCACTTCTCCGTCTCCAGCATGTGCCGCTGCTGCACGCGCTTGAAGCGGCACGACTGCGCGTAGCCGCGGTTCTTGAGCGTGCGCCGCTTCTGCTTCAGGCGGATCACCTCCTCCTTGCTGAAGCCGCGCAGCTGCCGGTTGAGCTCGCGCACCGTCATGCTGACCAGCTGCTCGTCGGAGAAGCGGTCCTCCAGGCGCGCGTGGTGCCCGTGGTGGTGGTGGTGGTGGTGGTGGCCCTGGTGGTGGTGGTGCGCCGCCGAGGCCGCGGACAGATCCTCGCCGACGTACTGCTGCCCGCCGCGGAAGCCCTCGTAGGCCTGGTGGTGGTGGTGGTGGTGGTGCGCGTTGCCGATGAGCGCCTCCACCGCGTCCTCCGGGGTCAGGTTGAGCGCCTCGGGGTTGATGTGGTGCTGGTAGCTGGGGATCCAGTACAGGTCCTCGAGCTGCGGCTTCCCAGCGCCGCCGTGGCCGTTGCCGCCGCCGCTGCTGTTGTTGCTGCTGCCGCCGCCGCTGCTGCCGCTGTTGACCCCGCCGCCGAGGCTCTGGGTGTTGGGCTGCGCGCCGGGGCTCGGGGCGCAGAAGCTGGGCGACGAGGGCACGGAGGAGCAGGGCGTGCTGATCGGCGTGGACGACAGGGAGCCCGACGGCAGCCGGTGGCAGTAGCGCTCGGCCTCCGGCGGCTCCTTCTTCACCTCGAACTTCATCAGGTCGAAGTCGTTGACGTACTCGATGGCCAGGGGGCTGTTGGGCAGCTCCGCGCTCATGGCGAGGTCGGTGGCCATGTCAGTCCATGCGACGACCCCCGCCCTCACAGCCAAACCGACGGCGGGCGGCCCTCCCGGGTACAGAGCGCGCGGACGGAATCAACGGTGTGTGTGTGTGTGTGTGTGTGTGTGTGTGTGTGTGTGCGTGCGTGTATATATATATATATAGATAGATATATATATATAGACACACGCACACGCCCGGTGCACGGTGCTGCTGCAGGAGGAACTTATTAAGGCTGCTCGTCCCGAACGCAACTTCTATATATAGTGGCGTGAATATACGTCTGCGTGTAGATGAACTTGTCCACCTGCCAGTTCGCCTCCCGCTTGTTGACAACTTATCCCGGGTCTAAATCCTTCAAAGCTCTAATACCCCGGAGCCCCCCGCGGGACCGGCTGAAACTCGAGTCCGCGCTGGATTCTCTGGACGGACACGGACTCAGCTCCGGTTCTCGTCCTCGCGTCACCTCCGCAGCGCCACTCGAGGTTTCACTGCTGCTGCGAGTGAACCCTCCCGCGGTGCGTCAGGGCAACTCTCCAGGCATCAACCCCCCGCCGGTTCCTGCCGTGTACAACTCTACCGGGAAGTCCCAGGGTCGCTGCGCAGGCGTGCGTAAAAGTGTGCCAAAAAGAAAAACAGTCCCAGAGATCCACAAACACGGAATGCAGAAGTTTTCAAAGTTCACAAGGATCTTGGGCTGCAGGACGGTTCTCCTGGAGGACGGGGGCTCGTCCCCACGCGGCTCGGCTCGGCTCCCCACGGTCCTGTCCGGTTCCCCTTTACCGGGGCGCGCTGTGGACCTGACGCGCGCGCGTGTGCGGTTATTATTATTATTATTATTATTATTATTATTATTATGCAAGAGGCGATAAATTCCAGATGCTCTTCTCTCTCTTTTTGCACTTTTCACTTCCACGAGCTTCACGGTGCAGCCGCGCGTCGTGTCACTGAGGCGCCGGACGACGAGTCCGCACTTTTATAAAGACAGCGTGGACCCCCACCCTCCTCCGCCCTCCCGGCGACCCGCCCTCACAGAGGTGCGACGGGCCAATGGGAGGAGAGCGAGACATTCTCCTATTGCGAAGAGAAGCCTCCACACACACACACACACACACACACACACACACACACCCTGTGGCCGAGAAGAGCCGAGCGGGGCCGAAGTGAGTGCGCACCAGGGAGAACAGGTGCAGCGGATCTCCCTCCCTCTAGTGACCGAGCAGCGGCAACTGCACGGCGGCGAGGGACGCACGAGAGCTCCGGTGGATCCTCGGAGAAGAAAAACAGCGATGGAACGTGTGAGATGACTTATGAACAATACGTTTTTATAGACTCTTGAATGAGAGACCGAATATCAGCACAGTCTTTAAATATGTGTTATGTGTGGTTTTTTTATGTTTTTTCTGACGTCACTCATTGTCCAAGATGTGCTGAACATGTACATGTTGAGGAAACACGTTCATCGAGTTTGTCATAAAACCAGGATGGATGGATTTTTTTTTCACCGTAATGACGCAAAACCGACAATCAAACTTTCACCTTTGACCCCTAAAATAATGAAATAAAATTAGAAAAAATAAACTTGCTGATGTTTAAAATTTAAATCAGGATAAAGAGTTGATTGGTGAGATTTGTCCGGTAGAAGTCAGATGTGAAGAATGAAATCTCATGAAGTTAATATTGAATGAATAAAGAGTCAATGCTTAGTGGTGACTCATAAAAACTATAAAAAACAAACGCACCTTTCTCACATTGGCTTCATCAAAAATAGATCTTGTCTCCACCTGAGACACACACACACACACACACGACGCCAAATCTATCAATCACTGATCGATTGAAGGCCACGCGCTTAAAAAAAATCAATCTGCATTTCCTGCAGGAGGCCGCGTCATGGCTGCTGCTGCTCGGCGGGGTTAAGTATGATTGGATGTGGTCCCCGGGCGGTGGTCTGCAGGGTTTTCATTGGCAATTAACCACAAATTGCAAATCCAGACTCCCCCCCTCCCCATCCCACTCCCCCACGGGGGTCGACAGGTAATTAAGCCGCAGTGTGCGCGTGCGTCTGCGTCCTGGACACTGGATATGATGCTCGTGTGGAGCCTGCGTCTGTCGAGCGGGACGTCGATGGAAGGTACCGGTGATAAGTAGCCTGCACCACAGGGAGCGGAGCGGAGCTCGGCCCGGGACACCGCTGCACCTGACCCACTTGACCCCGCCCCAGGGCCTCATCCACACACACACACACACACACACACAGAGATATGATGAGAGGGATACATCTGCAGGAAATTAGAAAATGCCTGCAGGATGATGAAGAAGAAGAAGAAGACAGGTGGTTTAACTTTGAAATCAGATGTGAAGAGGAAAACGTTGCACAACTGCTGAGCTTAACTTCCCGCCTGAACTGGCCATGAAATATCTGCCCTCCCCTCCTCCCTCCTCCATTCTCCCTCCTCCATCCCTCCATCCCTCCATCCGTCCAATCTGCTGGGCAGGATAAAAAGACGGGATGGAGAATCATATCAGGAGGTATTTGAAGTTGAAGGTGCGGCGCAGTCATTAGAAGACTTTAAGAAGAGGCGTGCGGCGGCCGAACGCATGAGCTCAGCAGTCTGCATTGAAACGGCACATTTAAGAAGATCTGCGGTGGTCCATTCATTGTCAGGGGGGGGGGGCGTCTGCGGCCGAGGGGCTTGAGACATCAATTTCTGATGTCAGGGGTTTATTTTTTTTCTATTGTGCTTCTGCATATTGGGAACTTCGCTGCAAGTGCAGTTCTACCGATTTAAGCAAAAACGGACATCAGCAAGGTGGAGGATCGGCGGGCGGACGAGCTTTGAGCCGAGCTGCTAGCCGCGGAAAGAGCGGGAAAGGAAAGAAGAAGAAGAAAAAAGGCGGGCTCCAGGTTATCTGAGGCCTGGCGGGGTTTTTTTTCTCCTTTTTGTCACCGCCGTTAAGTCGCTAATGCCGCTTGTGGCGGAATCAGCTTTAATTGCACATCGCTCGCATGTGCAGAGATGTTGGCGTTAACGGAGGAGGGGGCAGAGGCTTTACTTCAGGAACCAAGTGGTTTCACCACGTGTAACAACGAGTCGCTCGTGTTCGCTGGCCGCTGCCATGAAAAGGGTCTTCGGGCAGATTACGTGACACTAACGCAGACGGCGAAAAGGGAGGAAGATGAGAAAAACGTAAAACCCGCTCTCGTCAGACTTCGACACAGTTCTGTTGGTTGATAGCTTTACTCACCCGAGGCAGGAGCTCGAAGTCTGACGCTGCGGAAGTTGGGGGACGAAGCCCGGAGAAACCATCGAGACGGTTTCCACCACAACACATGGTTCCGTTGGCTTGTTAGGAAACGTCCGAAAAAGACCTGCAAGAGCACGAATTCACACGTTCATCACGCACCAGAACAGAAGCAGTCGTCCATGTGGAGGGGTGAAGGCCGCACACGTCACAGTTTTTCTTTGTCGCTCACCTCTTTTAATTCTAGTTGTTAATATGAAACCATGAGAACAGCAGGCGCAGTTGTTGTCGTGGTGATCGGGAGGGTTTTTCTCTCTCTCGGCTCGACGTGGGTGAACTTGGCTCTGGACCGAGCCGAAAGAACAAAACACTTTGTTGAACACGAAGCGAAATGATGGAATTGGAAAAGAAAACAACAATTAAAATCCTTCAACTCGTGATTGTTCCCCCTCCTGACAGAAACAACCGGTCGCTCATCTACTGTCCAACAACTTTAATAACTGGAGCGGACGATCGGACGATCGACAGGTTGCAAACGAACCGAGCCGAAAGTTTAATCCAGATTAACGACGTCACTTCATTTGGAATTCAAACTTTTGTGAACGCACGTTGGAGACGTTGGTAACAATCCGTCATCGCAGAGTAAAGTCTGGAACAGTGGCTCCATCAACTAGGGCCGCAACTGACGAATATTTTCATTATCGATTAACCCATTAGTTGTTTGGTCCATAAAACGTCATAAAGTGTCGATCGTGTTTCCCAAAACCTCAAGATGATGTTTTGTTTCGTCCACGACACCAAAGATGTTCAGTTCACTGTCACAGAGGAGCAAAGAAACCAGAACAAATTCACATGTAACAAGCGGAAATCAGAGAATTTGGACTTTTTCTTCCATAAAAACTACTTGAAACGACGAATCAATTATCGAAACGGTTGCCGATTAATTTAGTCGTCGATTACCAATCGATCAACCGTCGTTTGCAGCTCTACTGTGAACTGACAAGGACCAGATTTCTTCTCCGGTAGCAGTCTGACCAGATGCCAGCAACAAGGTCGCGCTGTTGAAGATTGAAACGTTTATTTATTATATTTTACCGGAGAAAGTGAAGAGCAGACAGGAAGTGGGGGGAGGACACGACGCAGTCACTGGCCGGTAGTGGGACCAGTGACCTGCTGCTCAGGGCGTTCGACACCTGTGCAGGTTCATCTCCACGACCGTCCGGCCCTCAGGTCGCCTCATTTAAAAAAGGTCCTTTGTTGGGATATTTTATTTCTTCATTTGTTTGGGACAGTGTCGCAAGAGTCTGGGGAAGGCAGACTGGGGACATGTGCTTTGCCCCCTCATCACCGGTCACCCGGCGTTAGTTAAGTTAAAATTGTATTTATTTACACAAGAAATGGCGTCGACCGCTGCAGATGACATGAATTCTTAATGATCTCGAAGATTTGAAACGCTCTTTGGAGTTGAACTGGAATTGAGAATTGTTGGAATTGAATATTGTGTCGTATTGTTGTAACGTTGTGAGTATGAATGTTCTGTTTGTAATCTGTAGTTTTGATGTACGAATGTTATGGATGTATGTGATTATGAAATCATGGAGACTGCAGATGGAGTAGCTATTGTTTAAAGACAGACAGATTCCTAATGGGGATCTTAATAAACTAAACTGAACTGATCTGAACAGCTGAGTTCATCTGAGTTTGGTCAGAAAGAAGAAGCTCAGTGAGCCGACATCGCTCCAATGTTTTCGTGACCATTTCCTCATTTTTGTGCAAAGAAAAACAGCTGATGCTGTGAAAATAATATTATCGATTATATTCTTAAAAATAAAAAGGATTTGGAGGAAAGTGTGAAAACGTCTTTAGTTTAAAAAAACTCTTTTAAGGAACTTGTTGTCTTGTCAACAGAAACAATAACAAAGATTTTCAGTGCGCACAAATAAAAATCTTTCCTTTTCTTTAACGGTGGATTTGTTTTTGACATATTTTCAAAATGGATCTGGTGTTTTCTTATTCGTATCTGACCAGATTGACCTAGGTTAATAAGTAACTAATGTCCTCCTGCAAATGTGTCTTTAATTATATTTCATATGTCCTGATATGATCTGACTGTTTTCTCTTTTGTTATTATTGAATATACGAGCAGTTGAACTACTTTTACCGTTGCAAATGAGCTTTGAACAAATTCAACTGGAAGAAATGAAGAGAAAGAAGAAAAGCTTAACAGGAGAAAACACCCCCCCCCCCCACACACACACACACACACACACACACACACACACACACACACACACACACACACACACACACACCCTCTTCTCGTGTTGCTCTACCTCACAAACACACGATGAAGAATCACAGTTGACCTTTCCTCTCGTCTCCTCTCGTCTCGAGGAAGATTTCTCTCCCTCCGTCTTCTCTCCGTCTCGTGTGCTTTTACTAAAAAAAAATTGAAATATTGATCTTAATTAGAGTTTGCCGAGCTCAGCAGCTCGCGCTGAGGGTTTGAGACAAGCGGCAGCAGACATCTGTCTCAGGCACTTATGTCTTCAGCACCGGGGGAGAGGAGCTGCGTGGGTGAGGAGGAGGAGGAGGGAGGAAGAGTGATGGCCTCCTGTCTCCTGCCTTTTCTGAGAAACGTGTCGAGCTCTCCATCTCCGCTCGCCGCCGTCAATCCATCTGAGAGAGAAGGGAGGTGAACACACACACACACACACACACACACACACACACACACACACACACACACACACACACACACACACACACACACACACACACACACACACACACACACACACACACACACACACACACACACACACACGACACAAACCTTTGCGCGCGATGAGAGTCAACGCAAAGACGCAAGTCGAATTTACGAAATTAGCTTCATCCGCTTCACTCACAATATTTGAACTCTTTAACTGAAGGTGGCTTGTTTTTTCTTTTATGTACGTGTATGTATGTATGTATGTATGTATCTTTTGTTACCGTATTATTATTATATTTTTTCCACAAATCGGGTTCGTCTGTATTGGTTTTGTATATTGTGTTCTCACTATTAATTCTCATATTTATATTCTTGCAATGCGCATATTGACTCCGCCCTCAATTACTGACTTTATTACATTCAACACATTCACGTGTGTGTGTGTGTGTGTGTGTGTGTGTGTGTGTTCAGAGGAGGTTTGTTAGACGAACAGGCGATTTAAAGCACAAATGATCCTGCGGACAAACTCCTGAAAGAAATTCTCGCGTTGCCTTCGATGTGAACGCAGAATCACAACAAAACAACATTTTGACACAGTGTAATTATTGTGGCCGTGGCCCCAAAAATGAATTTATGTACGGACGTAAAAAAAAACCATTGGGTTCATTGGTCAGAGGACGTCAGAGAAGCCTCTGACGTGGTGAGGATGGAGTCAGCGTGCGCTCATGTGTCTCGTCTCCGGGACTTCAAAGTGAGGGGCCTCCGCCGACTCTGTCACCACCTCAGGGACACGCCCCCCCACCCGCCCGGGTCACGTGACCACTCCGCCCCGAAACACACTCAGAAGTTGGGAAAAAAAAGAGTCTGTGAAACGACTTGCAGAAAGATTGAATACTTTATTTTGTATCTTTGTCTTTAATTTACAAAACCTGAAGAGAAAAACATCCAAACTTGACACGTTCACTAAATCTGATGTTGTCGTAGAAGACACAATAAGAGGAAAATAAAAAAAAAACGTTCAGGGGCCTGAGTTTAAATGGTTCAGAGGGAAGAGAAACAGAAACACTCGTCAGGACAAACCTGCAGCTCAGAAATCTGAAATCATTCACCTCCGCCGCCGCTGCCGCTCCTGTGACCTCACAGCCGAGGTTTGATCTGCAGCTTCCTCTCTGCGGAACGCAAAGACACGAGATTAACACGAAAAGACAAAAAGAAACAGAGTGTGTGCGTGTGTTTTCTCATGCGGAACTGTGTTGAATCCTGCTCCAACGCTGACGGATGACATCTCCGCTGAGGAGTAAATGAGGAAGAGAGCGGATGAAGGTGTGTGTGTGTGTGTGTGTGTGTCAGTTATACATTACATCACAGCTAATCTATGCAAAGTGAAGAGGAGCTTATTTGGCCGAGTTCCACCTGTAATGAGGCTCCGTGCGGTGTAGTGTGTGTGTGTGTGTGTGTGTGTGTGTGTGTGTGTGTGTGTGTGTGTGTGAGAGCGTGTGTTTAGTACACTGTGACATATTTATTACAGCGGACACGTCACTGTGAACCAAAACTCAGAAATCGAAAAACTTCTTCTGCTCTGGGACCAACACACACATACACGCACGCACGCACGCACGCACGCACGCACGCACGCACGCACGCACGCACGCACGCACGCACGCACGCACACACACACACACACAGAGACACGCACGCACGCACGCACACGCACACACACACACACACACACACACACACACACACATTGAAAAAAACATACACACAACAACATTATTAGAACTGAAGGCCGACTGGAGGGTCGGGGGGTCGAGATGCCTCGGGTCGGGTCAAAGGTCGTGCTCGTTTCCAGGCAGAGCAGACTAAATATAAAACTTGAAGGAGCAGGAGGATTATGTAAGAATGGAAAAAGAAAAGTGAAAGCGACCCGATGCCGCATTCCGCACGACAGATTCTTTCTTTCTTCTTTATGAAACAAACATTCATAAAGTTTTCAGTTTGATTATGATTTTAAAAAAAGGCAAAAACAAGAAGAATCAATGTTCAGTGTGTTTCCACCAAATCTCTGAGTTGCATTAAAGAATCTTTATTAATCTTGTGGCAGATCGTTGTCACTCTATAATGATAAATTATGTGAATTAAAATTTAAGTTTTTCTTTGTGGCTCGATGAAATCAAAAATGCATCTATCAGCCGCAGGAAACTGATCCAACTGATCACTGACATTTTGTCTGTCAATTAAAAGAAAAGAAGAATAAAAAAAACCAGAATATTAAGTTATTTTCAGACATTTTTGAGTTAATTAACAATTTAAATGAACATGAGAATGAGAACATATCTGTAAGTTCTTCTTGTTTAGATTTTTCTAACTTTTGTAGTGTGTTTCTTTTTTACACAGATTTTGTATGTTATACTGTAATATCATATAAACATATGTATAATGTATGTATGTATGTATGTATGTCTGTATATTGGTCAAAATGTTATAACTTGAGGGCAGAGATGTGACTCCTGACTGTTGATCATTGAGTAAAATAAAGTAACTTTTTTTAGTTTTTGTCATGATTCATGATCTTTTTTTATTTAATGAGATGGAAATAACAATAAGATGAAATTAAAAATATAAAATGATCATTTTCGTTTTGTTCTTCAATGAAAACCCAGAATATCAAGTTATTTGACAGATATTGAAAAATTCAGTATTGAGATCATATCTATAAGTTCTTATTCTCTTGATCTTTCTCACTTTTTCAGTGTGTTTTTCTTTTTTACAAATGTTTTGAGTGTGACACTGTAATATATTTAATATACTTACATGTATCTATGCATGTATTAAGGTCAATAAATAATAATATTCTTTAGGGTGAACTTGAGGACAGACGCTCCTGACTGTTGATCATTGAGTAAAATAAAGTAACTTTTTTTGTTTTTGTCCTGATTCATATTCATTTTGTTTTCATTTAACGTAGATACAATTAAGAATAAGATGACAATTAAAAATGTAAAAGTTTGTTTGGTAAAGTGTTGCAGGCTCCAACAGGTTGAAAACAGGTGTTAGAGGGAGTGTGTGTGTGTGTGTGTGTGTGTGTGTGTGTGTGTGAGTAGCAGGTGGATGGTCCAGCCTGTTGGGAGGAGGAGGGAGGGGGGGAGGTGGCCTCTCTCCTAATCCTCTATCTGTCATGTCTGTCAGCAGGGAGCTCAGCTGTGCTGCTCTTAGGCCCAGAACCTAAATATTATTACCTCCTCTGAGCATCATGGCTCCTCCCTTTCCCCTGAGCATCATCAGTATCTGTCTGCCCCCCCCCCCTCCACCCCCCACCATGAACGATCCGATAACAAAAAACAACTTTGGATAATTCGCAAGACACGACACTCGAACTTTAATAAGAAAAGCGGCACAGTGCCTCCTCGTATTAACAACTTATATTTTTTGGACGACCTGGACGTAATTTACGTCATTTTACAGATTATAGAGATTAGAAAGCGTAGATGTCTCGGGCTACACCAGCTCCGAACGAGCAAACGACAAAATATAAATATATTTTTTTATCTAAGGTAAATCTGAAAATCACCAGATGTAACGTTTCCTTGACACGTTTAAAGTGCCTGACGCTCCGACGTGATCTAACGCTCGACCGGGGGGTTCTGTGTTTTTTGTTTACCTCTAACCTGCGAGGCCTCGGCCGGCAGAGTGTCCGGAGCGTCGGGCTCCTCCGGGGAGCTGGAGAGGGAGATGAAGGACGGCAGAGCCAGAGGACCCGGGGCGGGCGTCCCCGCGGCCGCCTGCGGGGCGTCCGGCATGACGACTGACAGACAGGGCCTGGGAATAAGAACAAACGTGATTATCCAGGAGCAAAGTTTTATGACTGTAGCTTGAGTCTGTTCCTCTCTGACCTCTTGCTGGTCCGGGCTCTCTTGGCCGGCGCGGTGGTGGAGGTGGGGGTGGGGGCACCACTCGCGCCCCGTTTGGCGTGTTGTTGACGGTGCTGCAGCTTGCAGCGAGTTCCTCGGGGGCAGGAGCCGGACTTGGAGAAGTCGGGACACACCAGAGTGTGTTTCTTCTTACACTGGTGGTGAGACACAGGAAATCAGGCTTGAGTTTTTTTACTGTGTGCGCACACACACACACAAGGTGTATATTCTATTAAATGCCATATGAAGCTATAAACCATATGATTTTTGAAGTTGAAGTCAACTCAGTTACAAATACATTTACAGAGGAAGCGGAAAAAGCCTTTCATGTTGTGTTGAATGGAGTTTTTCTGTGTTTCAGCTCGTAAGGACATCGATTACAGGGACTTGTATCTTGTGTTTTCACATTACTCTCCTGGAGGAGGTGATTTCTGAGTCACTTCTCTGCAATTTGGAATTCAAACAAATCCTGGTCCGATGACCTCACCGCACATCAGGACACGTTCCAGGACATGATTTCTCGTGGGGGGGGGGGGGAAAGGGGACGAGCCCCTGATTAGGTGCCCACTCTTTTTTTAAAAGTCAGCGCCCCAGCCTCTCCTTTAATGTGCACGTTGAGGCAAGTGGGTCACGGTCCACTGCGTCACTGCAGAGCCGCAGCAGCATTGTGCATGAGACGAGCGCCGGCGTTCACATGCATGTTTGCGTCCGAGTGTGTGTGACAGTGTAATATGGGTGTAAATTGGTGGCTTCATTCTCCACGAGATCCGATCCCTCCCACCTGTCAGAAGAGCTAATTATATGCGCTCTGGGGGTGCAGGCCCGCGAGGAGTGTGCGTGCGTGCGTTAGGAGGGGTGACGAGTGCGGGACTGGGAAGCAGATTGGTCCAGAGATAGTGTGTATTTTGGGGGAGTGTGTGTGTGCGTGGTGGGTGCAGGAGGGATCTTGGAGATCGATTTTCCAGGAACGCAGTGGACTCTTGGTCAACTCTCCCTGGAGCCCAGCAGCCCCCTGACTCGCTGCCACCAGACTCCCCCCCCCCCCCGTCCCCCGGCTCGCCACCCCTCACACCCGTGTCGTCCCCCACCCCCCGGTGCCAGGGCGGCCGGGGGATCAGCTCGCTGTCAAACGTTTTCTCTGGATCATCTTATAGGGCTGCGGTTTTTTTACACACATCAGACCTGCCACCGGTGCCGAGGAGGTTTAATATTCGGTATCTGACATCACTGCTGACCACATCAGGTCACCGTTATACCGTGAGTCGTAATACGTGATTTTTTTTCCATGGCAGCGACAAACTAATTAAACTTGAAGATGATTATTTATACCCGAGTGGAACTCAGTAGAGCTCAGACCTCTGCCAAGGCCCAACAGTCTCCTCATGAAACTACATTTAGGAAACTTTCACACCTGCCCAGTTTGGTCCGGATCAAAATTTGCAGGTGTGAAAGTTTCCTCCAGGACCAACGGACCAGAACGTGGTCCGACCAAAAGAGGTGGTCTGGGTCCGGATCAAACAGAACCGCGGTTCAGCTCTTTAGAAGCGAGAAAACTATTTTCTGGATTGGTTCGGACAATTACAGGATGTTGACGCAGCGAGCTGTCGTAGAAGAAGAAAAAGAACCGGAGAGAAAAGTCTTCCCGCCGAATTGACAACACGCAGACGTCAGACGCACGACTGTCTACAACCAATCAGAGTCAAGTATCAGGCCCATATGTTCCATCCTTCCACCATGTTTTGTGTGAATTTGGTCAGAAGTTTTTTGCGTAATTCCTGCTGACAAACAAACGGACAGCGGTGAAAATGTAACCTTCCTGACGGAGGCAACCACTTGAGCTGCAACAGTTAATCGATTAGTAATCGACCACTAAATGAATCGCTAACTATTTTGATAGTCATTTAATCGGTTCAAGTTTTTTTAATGAAAAAAAGTCATAATTCTCAGATTTCAGCTTCTTAAATGTGAGTATTTTCTTGTTTCTTTGCTCCTCTGTGACAGTAAACTGAATATTTTTGGTGTGTGAACAAAACAAAACATCTGCTTGAGGTTTTTGTGAAACACGATCGACACTTTTCACCATTTTATGAACCAAACAACTGATCGATTAATCCAGAAAATAATCGACAGATTAATGGATTATGAAAATAATCGTTAGTTGCAGCTCTACTAACAATGTATTTTTGACCTGCGGGATGACAGTTAAGATGTCAAGACCCTAATTCGCTCACCTTTGACTTCAAGTGATCATTTGTGACAAATTTGTGTAAATTGCTGAGATATATCGTGACGGACAAACGGACAACTCGGAAGAAAAAAAGAATCCGAAAGTTTGTCTCAGGTGATCGGTTACCGAGGTCATGGGAGAGGTGCCACAGGACATGACAGACTGATGGAGTCATAACACGCCTGTTGATAAAGGATTATGATATTTTTATTGGTCACCACTTACGAGACGACACATGCACATCAGTCGTCACGTGGGGACGGAGAGTGAGACGGGACGGCAAGACGTAAAATCTGAAGCACTTTACCCAAATGTGAGAGAAAAACCGAAAAAAGTGTCGGGAGCAATTGACTGTAAGAGCAAACCTCCTCCTCCATACGTCCTCATTTTCATAAAACAGGAAGAGAAACAGAGCGAGAGAGAGACAAAAAAAAGAGATTCTGAAATGGGGAGGGAGGCGAAAAGAAGCTAAAGTGGACAGAACATCTTTATCCCACACAAAGTTAACAATTTTCCACTTGATTTAAGGAATGCTGGGACGTCCCTGGGGCCTATTAGAGAGCTGCTCTCTGCAGGGCCCCAGCCGGGACGAGTCAGCACATTTCACCAAGACTCCGAGGGAAGTAGCACAAGACGTAAGAAAGAAGAGGAGCGGGAGGGAGATGAAAAAGACAGTAAAATAAAAAAAAGGAGAAGCGGTCGGGGGATTTACATCTCGGCCATAAAAGCCAACGCTCGTCCACAGAGCAACTTTTAGCGAGAGGAATAGTAAATGGTGGATGGAATATTAAGATTACAAGGCGGAAAAACGGGGGATCACAGAGTCAAAAGACTTTGGACTGCGATCAGATCCATATCAGCACTGCATTAAAAAAATAAAAACACCTCACCATCATCTTAATTCATTTGAACAAGACGCCGGTGCCAACGCCCACCCGAGCTGGGACGTTACTCGTCCATGTAGAATGGCGGAAAAGTTAATTCACAGAGTTCTGATATTCTTCAATCCTGCTGGAACTTAAGAAAAAAAAAGAA
Organism: Scophthalmus maximus; assembly: GCF_022379125.1. Classification (NCBI taxonomy): domain Eukaryota; kingdom Metazoa; phylum Chordata; class Actinopteri; order Pleuronectiformes; family Scophthalmidae; genus Scophthalmus; species Scophthalmus maximus. The sequence continues at coordinate 1,676,558 of NC_061527.1, forward strand.
AAAAGCAAATCAGAGAAGACTCCAGGTTTTGTGTTGCTCTTTTTTTTCCCTGAGCCGTCGTCTCACATTTTGTGTTAAAAGTATCGTGGCGACAGCAAACTGACACTCGACATGCACAGTGTGGTTCACACCCGGGTGACAGGAAGTGACTCAGAAAATAAGAACTCGATGAACTAACCAAACGTTCCCACAGAGAGCTGTTGTAACGGCTTTCCATGCAGTTTAAGTACAAATTTTTTCATAAAAATGGTGAAAAATGATGAACATGGTGTTTTGTTTTGTCCACACACCAACGATATTCAGTTTACTGTCAGAGGAGCAAAGAAACCAGAAAAATATTCACACTTGAGAAGCTGAAATCAGAGAATTTTGACTTTTTTTCTTCATAAAAACTACTAACCGATCAATCGATTATCAAAATAGTTGGCGATTAAATTAGGAGTCGATTAACTGTTGCAGCTCTAGAATATTTTGCTTCACGTCAGCTCTTTTTTTCTAGTGGGGAAAAAATAAGGAGAAACTGCATTAAAACAGATTAATTCACTGATTCATTACGCTGAACAGCCGATCATGATTGGCTCTCTAACGACGAGTGGCTCGGACGTAGTGTCGTAGTGCTGAATCGGCCGAAAGGCCAATAAAAGATAACTAAAGATCTACGGAGGAAAGTCGGACACGGCCACTCGGCGCCGCCGCCAGGGAACCGGGGGAGAAGACGGATCTGATGCAGCCGGTTACATTTGAATGAATTTAAACGTGTATAAACTGACGCTCTGGAGTGAAGAAACCAGAGGGACAATTAGGGGAGAAGACACCGACGGATGCTGGGAGGTGGAGGGTGAGACAAAGGCAGGATGAGGAGGAGGAGGAGGAGGAGCAGACTTAACCCCTGAGCTGCTGAAGTGTCTGCCTGCCTGGCCCATAGTGCCGTCCTCAGCACTTTCCCCATCTATAATTACTGCCTGCTATCCATCATAGAGCCGCCAGAGCCTCAGAGCACGGGCGCTCCGTAAACACACACACACACACACACACGTGCACAAACACACTGGGGGAAAATCACAGACCTAAGCACTTCAGCTAATAGAATAAATATTAATATCCCTTTTGTTTTCTATATCCTCATTTCCCCGTGCACTATTCAAATGAGGCCTGACAGTGTGAAAAAGCATCTGTTTCACACGTGGCGCTCAGAAAACAAGGAGAGGGAGGAGGAGGAGGTGAAGACAGAGGAGGAGGGAGGAGGAGGAGAGCAGTGCAGGACATGTGGACAGTGTGTGTGTGGTGACTCGAGTGTCTCTCCGTTACCCATCAGGCCCTCAATGTGTCACTCAGACACTACAGTTATGCCATTATGGACCACCAGCCCCCTGCAGCTGCTCCTGCCTGTGTGTCACAGTGTGTGTACATGTGCGTGCGTGTGTGTGTGTGCGTGTGCGGCGGCATTGGTTACCAAACTACTTGTTTACCTAAGCCCCCTGGTTTAACGTCAGTGGAACTGTAGACGCGTTGTACGATTTAATTGTACGTTTACCAGCTGAAAGAAAACCTGAACCCCTCCGCTGAGGTGACGACGTCGACGCGGAGAAGAGGAAGTTAAAGAGCGGCGAGTTCAAAACCGGCGCGACGTCACCGACAGCGTCTCACCGACGCGTGGACGGTCGGTAGTCACAGAGTTTTCAGTCGCAGTCTAGGATTTTGCAAAGACCGGGGATCTTGCCAGGTCACAATTTACGAGGCTGCAACTATATTTTGAACCGATTAATTGATTATCAAAATAGTTGGCGAATAATTTAATGTAATCTACCCGTCATACATAGGGGCAATACAAAGACGCGACTATGTGGTGCGATATGCGCAATGCGAATCAGGCAAGATTCTAATCCAAACAAACAAATCAACAAACAAATAAACTAAACCGTGAAAACCTCAGTGGAGGCAATAAATCATTTCTCTTGAGTTGGCGTTAATAAGTTGAAAATTAAGATTCCTGGTATAACTTCATTTCATTGTTCAAACTCAAGCAGATCTTCTGGACTGATGTCTTTTATTGTTTTTTGTCTCTCTTGGTTTGTCGTTTAACTTTTCGTTGGCTCCGTTTTGTTTCTGGGAATTTTTCTTTGTGCTCCGTGTCTGTGTTAAAAAAGCTCAGGGCGCTCGTACTGTCCCAAAGAGGTAATAAATAAAATGTGTCTGTACCTTCTCTCCCTCGGGACAGTAGCCTCGGACAAAGTCCTGGCAGACCTCGGCCTTGCGGGACACGTAGACGTGGCTGTAGGGACAGTCGCTGTTGTTACAGATTCCCCTCAGGAAGTACGAACACACCGGCATCTGGAGGGAGGGAGGGAGGACAAAAACATCAAATCTGAGACGTCACTATTAATATTATTACTACTATTACTATCATCAACGGTTACACAACGGTTCCCGGTCTCTCTGTTGTGCGCGCCCCCCGCGGCGTGATGAGATCAAACACATTGGTAAAAACAAACTTGTGGTTTGAACAAGACGCCGGCGTCGTGTACAGTTTAGAAACGAGTCCCGTGAGCCAAGCGATCGGTCACAGCGAGCGGCTAAATGACCTTAATTGCAGTTGACAGCGGCAGAGTGAGAGTGAATGTGCGTCTTGACAGCGTGTGTGTGTGAGGAGGGAGATCTACTGTGGGCGCAAGGGGGTAAGCCTAGTGGAGGCCAGTCTAAATATACCTCTGAGTGGGGCGGGGGGTGTTGGAGAGGGACCCCACCTCAGTTCTACCTTATTAACTGCTGCAGAAATATTTATCCAGGCTGCAGCTTGTCCAGCTCTCATGATGTGTTTATGTGCTTTGGATGCGTGACACCGACTGGGCCAGTTGGAGGAGAAGGGGGGGGGGGGGGGGGGGGGGGGCGCGCGCGAAGGGGAGGGGGCAGAGGTTCGATAGCAGGGGGTCAGGGGTGTCCGTTTTCGAGGTATTTGTGGTTGTGGGGGGACAGGAATCAGGATTGGGGCTTGCCTAAACGCACTCGTGTCGGGATCAGGTTTGGTGAGCTCCCCGCATCCTTCAGGACCCCCACCACACAATCCTGTTTCAGGGGTCCACATGAAATAAGAGCGGGGCAAAGGTTTTGGTGGGGGGGGGGCGTCGGCTGTTGGAGAGGTGGCATTGCAAACAGACAGCTGGGCTCTCAGCACTTACAGGCAGCAGTGTGACGACCAGCACAGGTGCAGGGCATTGTGTGTGTGTGTGTGTGTGTGTGTGTGTGTGTAAAGGCACCTGTTGTTTGTCTCAGTTTTAAAAAAAGAAGGAAAAAACTGCTTTCCCTTTTTGGCGCGCAGACGCACTTAGAAACACACACACGCGCAAACACAGACACACAACGAACTCAGATGATTGGATCATCTGACCGTTCACTCACTTGATGATAAGTCTGTACTGTTCAAAGGAGATATGCTCATATTCAGGTTCATCATTTTAATTTGGGTTATTACTTGAAGGCCCCTCTCCCTCACAACGCAGATGTCTGATTGGACGACTCGCTCTACTCTGTTGTGATTGGACCCAACTTGTTGTCAAACTGCTGCACGTCCGTAATATGGTGATGTCACCACGACGTGTTTCAGGAGCTTCTCGTCACTTTATAACTGACGCTTTCAGTTTAAAGACACTTTGATATGACTGTGATATGAATAAATGTAGATTAACTATGTCTGTGATCCAATCAACTGGAGAGTTTGTTTCCCTGTAATTGAGTTTTGGCGGCATGACAACTTAATATCCCTTTGACAGAAAAATTGGTAAAACCAATGATTTTTCTTTAAAAAAAAAAAAAAAAAAAAAAAAAAAAAAATTAGTTTGTGTGTGTTGATTTTTGTCACAACAGTAATATAGTTCACTGATTTATTCATCAAATGATTTTAAGGTGTATGAACATCGATAATGAAAAAACAAATAGTAATTATTTCTAATTGGAAATCTCTGTAGTTTTATTGATTATTTAGTCTTAAGTCTTTCCGGAGCCACAGTTGAACTTGTGTTCCACATTTCATCAATCACCAAACTTGTTGACAAATCATCCGAGCATTGACGAAACACTGTGATATTAATTTCAGCCACGACTGTCTCAGCTGCTCTGAGGTGAAGATCACGATCCATTTCGCCACCTGTGCTAAACTCACATTTCATAAGAAGAAAAAAAAATCAATCATGTCACATCGAACCAGACAGCTGAACCCCCTCCAGGTCACGTGTTCTACGGCCCAATCAGGCGCGAGTCTTCCTCGCCGCTTCCTGTGTCACGGAGACAGGAGCCGTGCCAGGAACACGATACGCGATGGCTGTACCCAATACACTGTCATCTTATATCCACACACTGTACCCAACCCCTGCAGGCAAAACCTCCACGTTGTCCCGTTTACCTTCTCCTTCGCCACCTTATGGGAGAATGGGCAGGTCCCGTCCGCCCGCTTGCACGTCCCTCGCAGAAACCTGCACACGAATGACAAGAATGAGCCTGAAATAACCGAAGTGGATCAGAGCTGTGAAGTGCGACGAGCTGCTGGTCCAAATAAAATCCAGTCTGGACATTTATTTTGAAACGCTGACGAGAGAGAAACTGTTCGCTGCAGGTGTAGTCGGGAACAAAGGAAATTGAGGAAATCGACTCGTGGCTTCTGCTTCAAGTGTGTCAGAGGCCGAAAGTCAAAACAACCCAAATCTCAGACATGTCCGAAATTAATCGGAAGGTCCGATGGCCGGTCGGGAACAAATTACTCGCTGCATGCAAAATCAGCTTAAAGCGGCGATCGGACGATGACATCGAGACTTCTCCTTTTCAAAGAGATTGTGTAGTGTGTGACCCAAACTGTGGATCAGTCGCTTAGTGTGAACTTGGTTGCAAACTCTGTCTCGTCTTCTAAATCTCTATTGAAAACCAAATTTTCAAAAATAGCCTTTGTAATTTTTTGGGGGGATTTCGTATGAAATCTTGTCTTATTTCTGCTTTTTAGTTCACTTCACTCTGTTTTGTAACTGTGTTTTGAAAGGTGCTGTATAAATAAAGTTATTATTATTATCAATATCAAGCAGTGAACCGTTTCCTGTCCCTCAGAGCTTTGATGGTTTTCCTATCGGGACCTTAGCCTGAAATGACTTATATCAGATGAAAATGTAGAAGATTTCATGTCTTTTCTGAAGCTCAACAATCATAAAAAAAGCATTTTCGCCTTTCCCCCTCCCTGTCGCTCAGGCTCCTCCCCTCTTTAACGTGGCATTCAGGTGCGTTCATCGTTACCTCGTGCAGACGGCCACCTTGTCCGGGTCGTGGATGAAGGGACAGCTGTTGCCGCGGTTACACTTGCCGAAGCGGTTGTAGTACATACAGTACTGCTTCTGCTGCTTCTTCTGGTGGGCGTGTCTGATGATGGCGAGGCTCCGCTGAACTGCGCGGCTTGGATCATAAAAAGAAAAAGAAAAAACACATCAACACAAAAACCACAGGTAATCGACAAATCAAACAAGCAGCCTGTTGGAACCGAAGAGGACAAACTATGTCAGGATTAAGAGTTTCAGCTCTCACCCCCCGATGAGGGGCTTAAGGGTACCGGTATCCTTCGTATGCTAATTTTAATTTTAAGATTACTTCTGGCTTTACAGCCTTTAGTTGACAGTGATGAAAGGCAGTTAATATTCCGGGGGAGGAGGGAGAGGGAGGGGGCGTATCAAATGCTAGTCTTGGCTGGATTTGATTGCAAGATGGTGCTGCTGGTGGAAGAGAGCGAGCACAAGGACCCAGCGACGGCCTTTCAGGTTTCTCTTTCCTTCACTGTGTCATAGCTTCAACAAAGTCTGTTACAGGAAACATGTTCTGACAATATTCACATTTATAATGAAATATGGGTTCTGAATTTAAAAAAGGTTTAAAGGCTTTTTTGGGGCGTCTCAGACTAGTTGCTAGACATGATGTGCGGTTAGGAAATTTCCCAAATCTTGAAGTGACCAGGATTTATTTCATCGGCAGCCATGAGCCAGCTAGGATTCTCTAAGTGTTTCGGAAAGATGCTTCAATGCTTCAAGTTACCGTTGCCTGTGAATCGTTCACATCTGATGTCACACGTTGGTAAAACACACTGAGGTTTTTGTAGTTCACCTTCGGAAGTCGGATTTTCTGAGCAGCGCTGTTGGCTTTTCCTAAGTCCTATGAATCCTCCTTCACACCTTTCCTTGACCTCATGACGTTTTCCACTGAGGTCAAGGAATTGTAGAGAGGACTTAGGGCTTTTTAACTTTACTTTCACAAAACAACTATAACACACTAGAGGAACAATACGTCTCCTTTAAGTTGCAAAGGCCAAAGTCAGAGGGAGTTCTTCTCTCCCACAGGAAACTCTGCCCCTGAAGAGGCTCAAACGCCTCGTTTGCATTCCTGGCCTTTTCTCCCCAATGAGAATCTGTGTCACCAAGTGGAATGTAACCGCGCTCGCCAACCGTCGACTTTGGCTCGAGCTGGTGCGACAGAACCAAGCGCCACACCTTTACCGTGGCTACGCGGCGGGGTTTACAGCTGCTTTCGGGAGGCGGGCCAACAGCCAAAACAAAGCGGGGGTGTAATGAGGCGCTGCAGCAGCAGCGAACGGTCCGAGACAAATAGTGTGTATTTCAAACATCGCAGCTCGTAAAAAACGGTTCTAGTAAAAGGCCCCGAATTAAAATTACGAACCAGTAAATGTCCATAAATATGGGGGCACTTTAATTAAGGAGTTGAAAAAGTTGAATATGTATGCAGAAATGTCCCGACACTCCTCGTGCTGGAGTGCTTCGGATTGAAAAACCTACCTGGCTAAGTGACGGGTGCTGGAGTGTCGGCTCCAGGCGGGACTCACGGGGGAGGTGTGGGGGCCGGAGAACCGTCCTACATGAGGGGGAGGAAGAGAGACAAACGAGGCATTTTCAGTTTAATCTAGGTAGGTAGGTAGGTAGGTACGTAGGTAGGTAGGGACGTGTACTTTATTGATCCCAAGCTGGGAAATCTAGGCTGCAGGAAGTCAAAGGTCCTGCCAAGGACATGAACCTCTAATGCATTGATTTCCCAGTAACTTAATAAAGTTTGTTTTACAAGCTGTAAAAAAACACAACTGAAGCTTCATCTTCTATCATCTCCACTCACCTGCACAACAGGAAGTTAAAAAACAGCAACAACAAATGAACAAAACAAAAAACACATTGATCAAGTGTTAATGTGACGCCGGAGATGTCGTGTTGTGTGTTTATTGTCGTTCCCACGTGAGTATTTATTGATATTAAAATTATTGTATTTTGCAGGGATTGGTTCGTCTTTTAAAATAAATATTTAAATTTACTAACAGTAAACATAATATAATTTTTAAAAAATAGCATGAAATATTAGATAGATGGATAGATAGATAGATAGATAGATAGATAGATAGATAGATAGAATAGTGACACCAATGTCTTCAATAGTTATTTTATTATAACGTCCAGTTCAGGTGCCATCAGGAAAAAAAACTCCAAATGGACATATGGCGTGTAATATTTCCACAATATTACAGGTTATGAGTGAAAAGACACAGATACACAAACATATCTGAAGGGAAAGTGAAGTTTAAAAAATATATGAATTTTAAAATGTTATAATGCTGCATTAACTAATGGTGTTTGTATCACACACACACACATCTTACCTATAAAGAAAATAACATATCTAACTTTTCACATCAGGTGAGACAGAACAGAGAGTGTCAGTGTCTGTGTGTGTGTGCGCGCGCACATCCAGATGCAATAACAAACTAATATGTGAGCAGTTATTTAGACGGAGGTGGTTTGACGTATAGGTGTCTAAGCAGAACGTGACGTCCAGCTCCGTCTTGAGAACATCGTAAAAACACCTCGTACCCAGTGCACCCGGCAGATATCGGAGGGAAAGGTGTGTGTGTGTAGCGGTTGTCGGAGGCCGGAGAAGGGGGAGGCGGAGGTGAGGAGGTTGGGGTTACAGATGACAGGTTGATCTAATTCAGACCTGACTGTTAAAGCTCTCACGGAGTGTGAACTGTGGTGTGATTTGAGCGCAGCAGGATTACATGTCCGGTGGACACACACAAACACACGCGCACACGCACACAAACACGCGCACACGCACACACACACACACACACACACACACACACACACACACACACACACACACACACACACACACACACACACACACACACACACAAACACACACAAACACACACAAGGAGCCAATGTGAAGCTTAGTGGGGGGGCGACGATATGAAACCACCTGAGGCTGGTCGCACGCAGGAGCCTTTGGGATGCCGGTCACGAGTTTCTCACAGAGTGGAGCTGCTCTTCAATTTCCCCCTGCAGGTGTAGTTGCTACAGAATGTGTGTAAGGGAGAAGTGAGAACGTGTGTTTGTGTGTGTGTGATGGGGGGGTGGGGGGTGTAGGTGTAGAGGCAGATCCAGACTTTAATCTGCACCATCCAATTCTCGAGCCCCCCCCTCGCTGCTCTGACAGATGACAAGTTTATTATTTCAGATGGCAAATCCAGCCGGCTCTACTAAGTCCATTAGAGAGCATGTGGACAGAGCTGCAGTCACGGAACATGAATAAACACCCTGGTATCACCTCAAGGGTGATCACACACACACACTCTCACACTCTCACACTCTCACACACACACACACACACACACACACACACACACACACACACACACACACACACACACACACACACACACACACACACACACACACACACACACACACACACACACACACACACACACACACACACACACACACACACACACACACACACACTCTGCTCTGGTCCTGAACACAGCACACAACTCACCTGCCTGGTGACCAACTATTAAAAACTGTTAAGTATCAAAGGCTTCAATGAAATGACTGGTAAGATTCAAACTGTTCAAATGATCCGTGATCCTACGCACAAATATCGTCTGATACTAATTCAAATCAAATCCAATCCATATCAATAATAATAATAATTAGGTCAGAATTACTATGTACATTCAGATGCAGAACCTTCATTTTACATCTGGGAGGGAAAATAATATGAGTTTAGCTCCTGGATTAATTGCTTACACCTCGGAATTCGGAAGTCTGGGTAATTATCGTTCCAGTTCAATCTCGGAACTCGGAATTACAACCTCCGAGAAGGAATTTCTACTCGGGAAGGTCAGAGGAAATTCACCACCCCGACTTCCGAGTTTAATGGAACAACTCGTAAAACTCTGCTCTTCACACTTTTCTGCTCGGAAGCAACAGATTCACTTAAATCTTGACAGCGTTTTGTTCTGTCAAAGGGAATATTCCCCCAGGAACCAAAGAAAGAGAAGAAACAATAACAGACTCGATGTGTGAAACGATTTTTCGATTCAGATTCAGATGCTTGAAATGTGAAACTGCAACTAACTGTTATTTCTCCATTAATCGATCAGTTGTTTGGTTCATAAAATGGTGAAAAATGCCGATCATGTTTCCCAAAACCCCCAAGATGATGTTTTGTTTTTAGACAGTAAACTGATATTCAGTTTGCCGTCACAGAGGAGCAAAGAAACCAGAACATATTCACATTTAAGAAGCTGAAATCAGAGAATTTTGACTTCTTTTTCCATTAAAACTCCTTGAACCGATGAATCGACTAGTAGTCCATAACTAATCGATTATGTTGCAGCTCTGGAAAACTCAGTATGTAATTGTCAATTTTGATTCAAATGGAAAAACAGTGCGACATCTGTGTCACCACGGTTGTTGTCGTTGATGAAGACGGTGCAGAGAACTGCCGGCGTTGCTGGTGTACCTGTTCGGCCGACGGACACGTTGGACGCCGCGGTGCGCGACAGCTTGTTGGCCGACACGCGGTACAGGGAGCCGCCGATCCAGCACATGCCGCTTCCTCTCCAGTGCTGCGTGGACGCCGGGTGTCGGTCGTGGTGGTGGGGAGAGCGAAGGCGGCTCTGGAGGAAACTCCTGGACAGGCAGAGGAGGAGGAGGAGGAGAGAGAGAGAGAGGGATGAATTTATTCATACAGTCGATGAAGAGATGATTCCAGTTTATTAAGACTTGATGATGATTATAATATCCTTTAAGCTCAATTCACAAACTTGAGTCATAGTGGAGTGGTTTCACTGTATCGTGCTCATCTTCCCTCCAGCTCTTCCACTACATCTCCCATCCTCACTTTGTTTCCCTCCCTCCCTCCCTCCCTCCCTCCCTCTCTCTGTCTCTCTCTCTCCCATGTCACAGCACTCTGTTAAATTGCTCCTCTAATGGAAAGGACGGCAGTCTGGAAATGGAGAGAATTGAAAAGAGGAGAGGAGGAAATCAATGAGATAATAGGCAGGGCAGGGGGCCAGAGCAGCGAGGGGTTGGCCCCTTGCGCTGGAGGAGCGTCGAGACCACAAACACACACACACACACGGTATCACAACACACTTCTGCTACAGTACCTACAGTCCACACAATCACAGGCCTCCACACACACACACACACACACACACACACACACACACACACACACACACACACACACACACACACACACACACACACACACACACACACACACACACACACACACACACACACACACACACACACACACACACACACACGTTCGCTATCCAGGAGTCACTCAGTGGACCTGTGTGTGTGTGTGCGTGTGTGTGTGTGTGTGTGTGTGTGTGTGTGTGTGTGTGTGTGTGTGTGCGTGCGTGCGTGTGCGTCTGTGTGTGTGCGCGTAGGGGTTTGCCGGGTGGCGGTGTGCAGGGGGTTATGGCGATAAATTGCGCTGTCCTGTCACTTCTGTTTGGGGCGGATTGGGGCTGGTGTGCAGGGCGCCACTGGAGGTAATTTGCTGCCGTATTTCAGATGGGCTGGAAATGGGTTTGGAGCGAGAGTTCATGCCTCCCATTACGGGAGGAAAGAGAGAAGGGTTACCCCCCCCCCCCCAACAACGCTCCACGCACCACGCACAACACAACTGACACGGACGCTTAACAACGCTGCAGCAAGCTGCTACAAATAAGAAGAAATGAAGGAAGAAGAAGAAGAAGAAAAGGGGTGGGGGGGTGGGGGGGTGTATGGTGTTCTTGTGTGTTCTCGTATGTGGTCTACCCCGACGACTGCGTGACCATAACTCAGAGGCACAGACACTCAGCCTAGCTGATCGCCGGCCGCCCGACGCAGGGCAACTGCAGCCAGGGGAGCCGTAATGGAGGCTAATGCCGGAGCGCTGACTGCCACCCCGGGGGAGGCTTAAACAAGGAACTGGGCGGCCTGGGGAGCCACAATGGAGGTTAATGGGGATATGACATGAACAGTTAACAGAGATGGCAGTTAACCCTGACACAGGGCTGCAGTCAGGGGGGGGGGGGGCGCAGGACCCAGTCCGTTAGGATGTGTTCACACGTTTGAGTCCCAACCTCGGAGCGATTCATTGTGGCAACAGGGCGTTATGTCGTTTTTGTGTTTCTGTTTTACTGCATTTATAAATACTTGCGGAAACGTCTCATGGAAACTCAAAGCTCTTTACACTCTAAGTCACATGTTTTATTTGCACTCTGACAGAAAAGCCGTCAGGGGCCATGTAGGGTTCAGCGTCTTCCCCAAGAACATCTTCAACGTCTGTTTGGGTGGACGACCCGCTCTCCCACTTTCTCGAGTCACAGCTCCTCCAAACATCTCTGTGGACCCTCACTGAACAGTGTCCATGTCACTTCCGGTCACAGAGACTCACAGAGGAGGCGACGTGTAGCATCCGGAAATCTAAAGGTGCTGAGCATCGAAAAACAAGCGAAATGAACGAGCAGACTTTAAAAGTTCAAAACTCCAGGTTATCTGTTTGAAATTGGGATTTTTACAGTTGTTTTCTGCTCTGGACAGTCGCAAGGCCGCTGGCATCGGCATCGAGTTAGCCGTGATGCTAACACCGCCGCTAGTTTACACCAAGGGCCAGAAAACAAACAGTGAACAAACTTCGTTGTCGACGACTCCGAAGGAGAACGGTTCCTGCGTCCTTGCCGACGTCTTTTACGACCGAACAGTAATACCATCTGGAACCATTAGGGGGGAACCAAAGTGCAGATGGAGAAACTTGTTCCAGACCGTTTGGTTCCTGGTCCACTTGGTCATTAGACGCCTCGTGTTGGCAGACCTTTAACAAATGCCGGTACATTAGAGAACATACACGAGGAGAGTATTACGTTAGCATCAAGTAGCATTAGCATGCAGAGCTAAGGGGCTAGCATGAGCACATTAGCTGTAAAACACGTTGCTAATACATCAGACGTAGTCTGGGACCCAGATGAATTCTGGGAGTTTGTTTGATTTGCTCTGCCAGACTCACGGTCTGGATCTCCTCAATTGGGAAGTGACTTTCAAGCTGCAGAAATCTTCCCATTCCAATCACAAACCGATTATCTGATAGTGGGCCGGGTTTATACCGCGATGGGGAGAGAAGCTTTTGTAAACAACCAAGATGGCTGCCGCTGATGAACGAGCTTTTGACTAAAAGTAGATTTTTATCCCTAAAGGTCTGCGCCTGTTGGTAACGCCTCTTGGAAATCTAAAATGAACCGAGAGGTCCCTGACTAACACAAGCATTTGAGTATTAGTCTGGCTACGCCGGGCTATCAGAGAGGTATTTTGCTAACGTATAGGTTCTCTGTTCTGTACATAAGTTTACCACAGTTTTACTTGAACTGATCTCAGATCATCGGTTCAGTTAGTTTGTGGTCCAGCGTTTGGTCTGGAGAACTCAGGTATTAACATTCGGTTGGTGGGTATTTGTCGGTTTCAGAGCCTCAATTGTTTAGACGTCGTATAAAGTTCTCACACTTCAATCACCAGGCCGATATGAGACATGATGCAGCCACATGTTTGAGTTTCAGCCTTATGGACAGAAACAAACAGAGGAGAAGATAAAAATGAAAACATCGCAGAGAGGGAGATGCGGTTAGTTGCCTGCCAGACTCTCCTTGGCCTGTTCCCCGCGATGTCCTTGACCTCCAGAGGGATATCTGTTATCAGGGAGCCTCCAGGCCCCGCGACCGATGCACAAATCCTCCCCTGCCGGACAGCTAAGTTGTTCCAGGGGGGTCGGGACCTTTCTAATGTCGTCCATTGCTCTGATGTAACGCCTTCTCCCTCGTCTACAAGACCTGAGGGACACACACTCACTCTCTCTCTCTAACGGTCATTATCCAAACCGTCAAACTATTTAAAGCTACGCTAATCAATATTTTCTATGTTAACGATTAGTGACAAACCGATATGAAGTGATCGGCGGTAGTTTCAGCCTCTTTTTGCTCTGTTTTTTTTGGTTAATGTACATTTACTTTGTGGTTCAGTCTGTGCAGATTGTTTTTGCTTTTTAAATTCACTAGAGCAGATATTTTCTGTCAAAAATTTTTTCCCTCTATATTCCATAAAAAAAATTGTATTTGAACCAGAAACAATAACAGAGCTCTAATGTTGTCTCTAAGCGGTTTAGGCCCCTTTTATACACCAGGTCCTTAATTTCATATTTTTAGCAAAACAAAGTTATGTCACAAAAACATATTCTGATGAACTGTAGAGTCCTGTGTACCTGAAGCCCAAGGTTCAGCTTTTCATTAAAGCCCAACTGATTCATCGATCGGCCGCTGAAATCGGTCGATATTTCACAAAAATATCTTCATCTTGTTTATCTTTGCCTCTATGAAGATGTTATTATACTTGTTTACTGTTTTTGTATCTGTGTTGTTTTGTGTTTCTTTTCGTTATAGTTATATTTATGGTAAAACTAAAATACCAAGTCCTATAATAAGCGTTTGATAACAACACCTTAGGAATCATTGACATTTTTTTGCAGGAATTTTGTCTACTCCTTAATATCAGTGTCAGCCCCCAAAAATCCATATCTGTTGGCCTCTGGCTTTTAAACGACGCAACGTTCAAATCCCCAATTTACGTTGAAAACAAAGCGACTTTAAACCGGCGACAACAGCGAAAATCCTCAAATTAGACGATCTTTAATTGACGGACGACTAACGACAGCTAATCAATGAATCAACTAATTGCCCTGAAACACAGTTTTGTGTACAGGAGTTTTATAAAAAATAAAAAAACAGAGAGGGAGACAAACGGCTGGAGGTCAGAGTGAAAGAAAAACAAAAAGTCCAACAAAAAGAAAAATATGGAGAGAAAAAACAGAGGGGGGCAAGGGCACAGAGGAACTCGCTTGAGATGAGTCTGCATGCATACGTGCAGTTTGTGTGTGTGTGTGTGTGTGTGTGTGTGTGTGTGTGTGTGTGTGAGCGCAGGTGTGTGTCTGCCGACCGCTCTGACCATGCGATGCACAGACAGAAGGATAGAGCACGATTCAGCACTACGGCCGCCTGCTTGATGAATGATCCGACTTTTGTTTTAGTGGCAGCGAAGGAATTTGGAGGGGTCGCGCGGCTGCTCTGAATAATGCTGCCCTCGTCCCGTTTGTCTGCAACCCAAGCACTAAGTGGGGCTCATATTGGGGAAACAGTTACCTGTGGAAACAGAGCGCAGCAAAAAAACAAACAGTCATCTGGCTAATTCCAGCAGTGACGACTCGCCGCTCTTCTCCGGGACACTTTGCAGGAAAAAACAAAAAGGAAGACGAAATACTCAGGACTCAGTGTGAACAGCTCCTGGCGTGTGACCGCGAGGAGACGACGAGTAGACGACTGATGTGATAAGTAAATGAGTCAATGAATGAATCTGGGGGGGGGGGGGGGGTTGAAAGGGGGATGAATGAACGGGGGAAGGAAGAGGAGAGAAGTGAAGAAGAAGAAGAGGGAGCGCTGTTTCACTTTATTGCCCCAGTCTCTTACATCCTGTACTGATCGATACTGAAGCACTAAAGGAGATGAGCGCCTGCACCGAGCGCTGGTGTGTATACGTGTGTGTGTGTGGGTAGATCTATACTCTGAAATAAAAAATAGTTTACTTATTTGGGGCTGGGGTGACGTTGGGGGCTTTAACATTAATGGCAGAAAAATTTTTTGTGGAAGAACAAGAAATAAAAACAAAAAATGAAAGAAGCAAATGCTAGAATATAGAAAATTAAAGTGTGTGTGTGTGTGTGAGATGAAGGGAGGATCAGGGCTGTAATTTATCCCGTGGATGCTTTACGGCTTTCTTAATTCAACTCCTGCTACTATTAATGGAGTTAATGTTGAGATTATATCTATTTCCTGGTGGCGGGCGGAGTGGGCGGGGGGCTGAAATATACTGCAGCAGATTCCTGCACCCCTTCAAACTGCTGCCCGCATCTAAATCACCCACCACACACACACACACACACACACACACACACACACACACACACACACACACACACACACACACACACACACACACACACACACACACACACACACACACACACACACACACACACACACACACACACACACACACACACACACACACACACACACACAGGAGTGGAGAGCACAGCATGCTGGGTAAGGGAGATGCTCACTTCCTGTCGGGCCAGAGTCTAAAAGAAAAGAAAGTCGGAGGAACGTCTGAGGCGCGATGAGAATAAGGTCGGCCGTTCACTGGTTCACCGCTTGCCCAGGTGTGTTGTCCCACCTCACTTCATTATGTTTTTAATTTTACACTTTTGAAGCATTTAAAAGCTTAAAAAGCATATAAAAACAAATCATCACTGCAATCAAACTAATAATCACTACATCTAACTCTCTTCTTCCGCTTTCCCACCAATATTAAATATCTGCCACGGTCAGGGGACGAAGGGAAAACGTTGGTGCCGATAATGCGCCTGTTACGCTGGCTCCAACCGCCACGCGACGAAGGAGAAGAAGAAGAAGAAGAGTGTACAACCAATCACCTGGCGATCTCTAATCGTGCTCTGGCCCAGGAACATGGCCCCAACTTTAGCTCGTTTTCTTTCAAGATTGAAAAGTATTAAAGAATGAAGTGTTTTAGATCAAACAATAAATAAATAGGTCGTTGTGCAGTCAAAGAGCAAAATTTATGGAGCTTGGGGTCACGACCCGGTCAAGATCATGTGGTCAGTTGACATTAAAGCTGCAACAGTTAATCGATTAGTAATCAATTACTAAATGAATCGCCAACTATTGTGATAACCGATTAATCGTTTCAAGTTGCTTTTATGGAAAAGTAATGTCAAAAATTCTCTGATTTCAGCTTCTTACATGTGAATATTTTCTGGTTTCTTTGCTCCTCTGTGACAGTGAACTGAATATCTTTGGTGTGGAAAAAAACTAAACATCATGTTGAGGTTTTGGGAAACACGATCGGCATTTTTCACCATTTTATGACATTTAATGGACCAAACAACTAATCGATTAATCGAGAAAATAGCTCTAGTTCACACAGAAAAAGACAGTTGCTACTGAATGAAGGTAAGAAACAGCATTTTTCTAAAACTAAATCCCTCCTTCTTTGGAACTTTCTTTAATTTGCCTTTTTTCAGTAAAATACTTTGTCACATTGTCACAAATCAAGTTTTACTACGACTACAACATGAGGTAACTCTGCTTTTATTGTGCTGCAAGTCTATCAATGTTAAATATAAAATAAAAATAAAATGAGAGAAGAGGAATGTTCGTCGTACACGTCTCGAATTGTCTGTGAACTTGATTTGTACCAAAAATGTGTCGACGGCCGTTTGGTATGAAAAGCCCATAAGGATATCAGGTACAGAGAGCGACGTTGGGTCTGGTGTTTTGACCCAGAGTGAGAGGTCGGAGCTGTGGAGAACCGGAGGGTCTGATAGGCCGAAGACGAAGAGCAACACTCGGTAGTTAAGAGCAGAGAATATGAGCTCATGCTCCACTCGACGCCCTCAAACTGATAAAAGTGGAGGCTCGTTGGGACTTAAACAGATAGATAAGCATGAGAAAGGAGGTGTGTGTGTGTGTGGGTGGGGGGGGGGTGATCCACCATCCCCGGGGACCCGACCTGCCCCCTCCCTCCCTATCTCTTCCCTCTCTTCTACACACTTGGTGATATTTCACGAGATGTCATGGGGCTCAAATTGAAAATCCCTTGATGAATCAATATTTACTGCAGCAGCTAAATGAATAGTAATAAGTCACCAGAGGCTGAGGTGCAGCAGCCACAGTCCAGGGCCCCTCGGCCTTTACCAAATCTGGATTACACAAATGAACCCCCCCCCCACCAACCAACCACCGCCATGACCAACACACACACACACATGCAAAACCAAAAATGCACAGGATGCTTTAATTATTAACGGCTACGCAAACAAATTATTGAAAATCGGTTCCTCCACATTATACAGATGACACATTTACCACTCGTGTCACGTCACCATACAGACCGTTGAAGAAATTTTCTTTCCATATTCACGTTCATAATATTAATGTTGGTTATTACTTCAGACGGTTCACATGCTCGAATGTTCAGTAAACACGTCAGTTCCAAGCAGCTCCACTTTCACAGCCTCTGAACTAAAACGCTCCTGTCTCTTTAAGGCCCCTCCACTCCCGATGAAGCCCAGTCTGCTCTGATTGGCTCAGCTGGCCCAACTCTGTTGTGATGGGTGTGGGAAGTAGTAGAAGTTCTCTCACTCTCACTATACCCGGCTTTGCTTTGGGAGGGGGCGTGTCAGACTATCCGCTAATCAAGCTTTATGGAATTCCGTGACATCACCGTGTCCAGGTGGTGCGCAGCTTCTCGTCCAATGGCAGCTGGGTACGAGCCTCCACCTCCTGCGACCCCACAGGACGATACTGTATGGCTTATGGATGGATGGATGGATGGATAATTGAATATGTCCTCTTTCTAGTGTCGGAGCAGACCAGGAATCATTTTTTCAACTTTCTTATATTTCATATGATAAGACGTAGAATGCAGGGTAGACCAAGCTACACTCCCCTGCAGTGTGTGTGTGTGTTTCCGTGCAGAGCTTCCCGCTAATTCTCTGCACATTAACAGATCGTGAAAAACCAACCACAACAAACCCTGTCAGAGATTTTGTGTACATTAACTGTAGCATGAAGAAGAAGAAGCTCAACAGCAGCAGGTTCATAAACGTTCACTGCAGAGCTGCAACAGTTAATCGCCAACTATTATGATAATCAATTAATCGGTTCAAGTAATTTTTATGAATATTTTCTGGTTTCTTTGCTCCTCTGTGACAGTAAACTAAATATATTTGGTGTGTGGACAAAATGATCATCATGTTGAGGTTTTGGGGAAACACAATTTCATGAACCAAAAAACTAATCGTTTAATCGAGAAAATAATCGACAGATTAATCGATTATGAAAATAATTGTTAGTTGCAGCCCTGGTTAACTGTCTTGTATATTTTTCATCGTGATTAAGGTCTATATTTTGGTATAAGGTGCAATATTTTCAATTGAATTTTGAAATAATCCAAAAGTATTCAGATTAGATCACATTATTTCTCTAATCCAATGGATTACGTTACTGATTTAGTGCAATTATATACAGTATAAAGGTGAAATGTAGTAGTTTGGTCTCAGGATGGACACAGTGGTGGAGAGATGGTTTATGTAATTGATGGATTGAAGATTTGTATTCAATATATTCATCTTGCTTATCTTTATCCATTATCATTGGCCATCTTGTTTTTGTTGTAGTTTTTTTTCTTTTAAAATACATGTTATTGATTATTACTCTTTTAAATAAATAAAAATAAATAAATACATTTTATTTATATTGCCCTTTTCATCAAAAGATCTCAAAAAGCTATGTTCGAAATAAAGTTTATTCTATTGCACATCCATGTAATTTGTAATCAGTAATCTGACCCGACCCTGCATTTAGCCACAGCCCTATTAAATCTTACATACTGTGAAACTAGAACTCGCATGTGGTTTTGGGCTGCCACTAACGATCATTTTCATAATCGATTAATGTGTCGATTATTTTCTCGAATAATCGATTAGTTGTTTGGTCCAAAAAAGTCATAAAATGGTAAAAAATGTCGGCCACGTTTCTTCAAACCTGAAGATGATGTTTTATTTTTGTCCACAAACAAAGATATTCAGTTCACTGTCACAGAGGAGCAAAAAACCCCAGAAAATTTTCACATTTAAGAAGTTGAAATCAGAGAATTTAGACTTTTTTTTTTTCATAAAAACTACTTGAAACGATTAATCCATTATCAAAATAGTTGGCGATTAATTAGTAATCTGTTACTAAGTGATTAATCGATTAACTGTTGTAGCTCTATTTTACTTTACATGTGGAGTGGGGGACGACGGAGGAGGAGTACGGAGACAGACGGATCAAAGTTAGATGAATGAAGGTGAAGAGGGAAGCGATGGCGTCTGTAACACACACGCCCTACCTAACCCCCCCCCCTCCCTCTTCGTCTGTATCTGTCCCCACTGGTGTAAATTAATGTGAGGAGCACGTTGGTGTAAATGGTTTATTCTCCGGGTTATCTACTGTGGAAAAAAAATGAGCGCCATAAATTCCCGACCTCTTCCACTCGTGCTTACGCGTATGACGGTGACATAAAAGACGCTGAGGGATATTAGCCACAGAGGCACATTTAAAAAACGCCGGAGAGCCTGTGGGAGGTGTGTGTGTGTGTGTGTGTGTGGTTTACCTGGCAGACTGGATCCTCTTGGCTCTCCAGGACAGGGCGGGGTTGTAGTGGAGGGTTTGGTGGGCAGCGCTGGACCCCGGGCGGGTCACCATCTTGTAGCGGGTCCGGAACACCCGCTGGGAGGCGGGGCTACAGTGGGAGGAGGCGGAGGCATAGGCGGGACCTGGGGGACAGAAACGTTGACAGATGGGCAAAACGAAAAAAACCTGAACACACACGAAACAGAAGCAACAGTTAAAACATCCAGTGTGTGTGAACAAGACACACACACACGCACACACACGCGCTCGTCTGTCCGACTCTGGCAGGTGTGCTCTTTAATAAGCTTCACGTATAAAAATGAGAGGGAATAACAAAGGCAGAATTTTTATGAGCCTAATAAATCATATCCTCTGTCTGTTTCCCCGCTGCCTTCATCGCTCCCGCTCGCCTCTCGTTCGTTACATCGTCGTGCAGATCCATCAGGGAGGAGGCGGGAGAGCAGAGCCACACGAACGGGGAAAGAGAGAGAGAGAAAAAGAGGAGTAAGTATTTTTATTTATTAATTTATTGGGCTGTGTATCCATCATGTTGTTTTACGACGGCCTGGCCCGGCTGACGTCCTCAAACAAAAGAATTGGAATTTGCATCGTGGATCATCTTAAGTCTCCGCTCACGAAGATGAAAAGACTTTTCACGAGACCCGAGGATCCTGGTGAATCACCATAGTTTTGTGCTTCGTTTCTTTCCGTTCTGATAAAATCGATAAGATCCAAGAACCCTGCAACATCGTGGAAAAGAAGAAGTCCAGTGGATCCACGAAAGAGCAGCAAGATGATCACTGAAGGGTTTGTTAATAATCCAGGAAAACCAATGGGCAGTGGGGCAAAGTTGAACCAGGACGTGTTTTCCATCTGGTGACGCTCACACTGTTACACTCGCAAAACAAATTCATGAAGAAACACAGGAAAAACTTTTTCAATTCATAAAAGGTTTACGCTGAGTGAAACGAATGGAACCAGGTCCACGGTGACATTAGTCACGATGGTGATGTCACTCGTGCCTCGGCCAAGGCCCAACAGTCTAAACAAGCCGAACCAAATCACACACACTCGCAGAAACCGTCCTCTAAATATGGCAGATTTTTAACGAGATCCATGAAATATTCCCTGGGAAAATCTGGGAAAATGTTCAGGTTACTTTATTAATACCGGTAGGTAAGATTTGTTTTTCTACCTAAGAATCCATTTAATGTAGCGTTGCCCAACATTGAATGGATTCTGTCTTGGCCCGTGTTTTTGCTTAATCCAGCAGATAAACCAACAAACCAACCAACAAACAGCCAAAGTAATTTATTTAAAGAATTCTTTAAAACCTTATTTTTATAACCTATCAAAATGAACAATATATTGATTTTAAAAACAAACGATCACTAAATCTTTATAACGTCAATCTAGGTTCCTCCCTTCTATCTCTTTTCCAACAGATTTTAATATCTGCCACTGTCAGAGGAAACGTACATACGCATCTACTGTACAACCAATCACGTTGCGATCTCTTATCGTGTTTCCTGAGCCTTTACCAGGTTCCTGAGAACCAATGAGAACCTAGAGAAATAAGATCTGGGTTGTAGTGAACGAACAGTCGGTGAAAAGCTTTCGCAGATATGGATTTATAAAAAAGGCTTTTAAGAATTAATTTGCCACAAGCTGCCTGGTATTTTAGGAAAAAATGTTTAAATAACTTCCACAGCTACAGCATGAAAAATCAAAACTTGCTCAACCTATTCATTTAAATTATCCCAAGTGTCATTATGTGCGCTACCTTTCTTTTACCCATCAGCCACTGCTGCTGGTCAGTGACGGCGCTGCGTCTCTCGAACGCGTTAAGAGACGACGATGCGAGTGAAGAGTGAAGAAAGAAGAGAAGGGGGATAACAGGCGAGTTCACGGAGTCGGTGAGGAGCTCGCTTCCAATCGGCTCTTTCACAAGAACCTTTAATTGCCAATTATCAGGATTGTTGCCGTTTTAATTAGCGTCCAATAACAAACCGTGACCGCGAGGAGGGGCGGGGGCGGTGGGGACAAATAATAAAAATGATTCCATTTCCAACTTCTCTCTCTCCACTCCACTCCTCCCCTTCGCTCTCACTGCCCCTCGGGCGTTTGGGAGCTCTGGATCAGCTGGAGAATTCATCTCGAAAAAAACATTCACCGTCAGAACGAGTCACCGGGGGCGACGACGCAACATCGGCTGCGCGTGTGGGACACTAACACGAACACAGAGAAAGATGATTAGAGATTATGTTTTAATAGTTCTTATGCCATATCTCTCACTGGCAGGGAAACTCTTTCGGGTACAGTCAGGACAGCTTGGATTATTTGAAACGTCCTGAATTGGGCCTCAACGTATAACCATGCAAGTAACCATGGTGACATGTACGCTGGGTGTTACGTTATTTAAGTCACTAAAACGGACGTAATCGTGAGAGGAAGTGACGACAAACAGGTTTTAAGACTACGATTTTGGTATTTACTAGAGCTGCAGCAGATAAAAGATTACTAATCGAATACTTAATTAATCGCCAACTATTTTGATAATCGATTAATCGTCCTCTGTGACAGTGAACTGAATATCTTTGGTGTGTGGACAAAACAAAACATCATGTTGGTGGTTTTGGAAAACACAATCGACATTTCTCACCATTTTATGAAGCAAACAACTAATCGATTCATCGAGAAAATAATCGACAGATTAATCGCTAATGGAAATAATCGTCAGTCGCAGCCCTAGAATTTAGAACATATCTAATCATCAAATCAACTCGTGACTTCCACGTGACTTCATGTTTTACATCGACGCCAGAAGAAATGTGTCATTTATGTGATGATATTAATTTCAGACGGCCACAGATCGGTGTGTGTGTGTGTGCGTGCGTGCGTGCGTGCGTGCGTGCGTGTGGTGGTGTTGGTGTTCTGTGCAGGATTAGTTGCCTGGCTTCAAGTCACTATTTCTCCCACAGTCCATCTGTATCGCAGTCAATGCTATTTGTGCGTCCTGGCAGATGACAAATAGGGCTTGTCAAAGGTTCTACCACGAGTCCCCCCCCCCCCCCGCCCTTACACACACACACACACACACACACACACACACACACACAAACACACACCCCCCAAGCCCCACATCTCTAACCTGCACCTCAATCTGCCTCGAAAGCCTTGTTCCAAACATCGTGACACCCGCCGTGTCCATGATGCCGTCACACCAGGGCTGCTGTTTAATGACATCTATAGTGAGCTTTGCAATGTGTGTGTGTGTGTGTGTGTTTGTGTGTGTCTCATTTTGCTTTTAAAAGTAGCCTGCTAACATTTCATCAATGTGGGGGTTCACGGCAGGTCTGTGGCGACAACCTCCAGCATAAGGCTGGAATCAGGGGTTCGACCGATAAGGCTTTTTCAGGACTGATACAGATTATTACTGATCTGAGAGACAGATAATCGATATGTGAAAACTAAATTTGTCTGCAGAATGATTGTCCAAAATACAACGCATGTTGAGACGACGTTGACGCTGAGACCTGTTTCAGTTCAAATTTTCATTTTTGCGCGATATATTGTTTTGTGAAAATGTTGAAATGTTTTGGTTTTTGTTGAGAGGACGTTTTGGAAGGTTTGAGGGTTACAACTTAGTTCTAAGGGGTTAAAGTTTGGGGTGAGTCATCAATTTGCGGTGGTTAACGGAACGCATCGTGTCAACGGTTGTCCTAACAACCGGTGTAAAAGGTGTGTGTGTGTGTGTGTCAGCAGGGATGGATGGACGCTGCTGCTCTGATTGTAAACCACTGCAGCCCGTGTTGGTTGAGTGGCTCTGGGAGCAATGGGGTCTCAATCTTCCACCATAGGGCCGTGACCAATGAGCATGTGAACAAACACACACACACACACACACACACACACACACACACACACACACACACACACACACACACACACACACACACACACACACACACACACACACACACACACACACACACACACACACACACACACACACACACACACACACACACACACACACACCTGGGGTCTCAATCTTCCCTTAATAGACCTCTGACAGTGGCCTGCCTTGCAGAGTGGGGGGAGTGAACCGAGCGGAGCGCGGCTGCCGGCGCCGCGGCGTGAAGACGCCGTTTGCAGACGCATGCAGCTCTCGCACGCCGTCCATCCATCTCTCGCCGACTCGCCGCTGTGTGAATCCACAGATAATCTACTCCGGTCGCTCGGCGCCACCGCCGCACTCATCGCTCCTGCTGCGAGTGGCCACCCGCCGTCTCGCCGCCAGTGAGCGTTAAAGGGCTGGTTCAACACGTTTTTCCTCACACTAGTGGAATCTGTCCAAACGGCAAGAGAGTTTATAGTTTTTTGTGTTTTCTTTTTTACCATGAACTTTATCATAAATATCTGTAAATGAAAAGGAAAACACAAGTTAGGGCTGCAACTGCGATATTTTTCATTATTTATTAATCTGTTGATAATTTTCTCTATTAATAGAATAGTTGTTTGGTTCATAAAATGTCATCAAATGTCGATCGTGTTTCCAAAAACTCAAAAATTATGTTTTGTTTTGTCCACACGCCAAAGATACTTAGTTTACGGTCACAGAGGAGCAAAGAAACCAGAAAATATTCAGATTCAAGAAGCTGAAATCAGAGAATTTTGACCTTTTTTCCCATAAAAACTACTTGAACCGATTAATGATTATCAAAATAGTTGGTGTTTAATTTAGTAGTCGTTTACTAATCGATTATTTGATTAATTGTTGCAGCTCTCACACAAATACAAACAAATATATAGAACTCGAATTAAGAAATGAAACAATTTTTCATTTCAACACAGGCAAATACACACAACACGGATCGGCATGACCACTAAAAGTGATGTGGGTGAACCCACGTTTCAAAGTGAAAGTGTTTTCCTCTGCCCTGGTTTATCCTCAGGTCTGATCCTCTCCTCGTGACATATCACGACTGTAGCTGCTGCTGTGTCAACACGACGCAGCAGACGTAGCATCACACGAGCAGATCTGTTGAACTGGAGTCACGTCGCTAAGACGACACAGACTAGACTTTGAGTAAAGTTGTCTTTTGATACTTCCATGTTCTCAGCCCTCTGACTGGGGCTACTGACAGGCCACTGCACCACCCCCCTCCCTCTCCCAGCAGTCTGCCCCCTCCATACCTGACGGCTAAATCCAGGGAACAGCGGTCTCCCGTCTGCCCCCCTCCCCTCCCCGGGATGAGCCAATGGATAATAAATCTTATTATTGACAGCGCCTGTTCGCCCTCCTGCCACCCCGTGTTCCCGTCCCCCCGGGGCTCATCTTCTGACTCCCACTGCTCCGCCCGCTCTGGCAGACGACAGCGGTGCCATGCTAACATCAGACTCAACAAGGGAGTTACCACAATTTAATAACCCGCCGTAATAAGCCAGAGCGGTTATGATAATATGATCTCTTGCGTGTTTGACACCCGGCGATACTTTTCTCTGACAGACGAGCCGTTGGACGTCAACGGAGCACGATGCCCCATCCTGCCAACAGAGAGCCGCATTCCGCGGTCTTAAAGTTACCGCATCCCGTAACTCATCGGAGCAGCTCGTGTGCTCCTGCAGCGTGACATGTGAACGAGTTCAACATCTTGTTTTAAGAGAATTAAGGACGGAGGAAAATGCTTCAAGATCACAAAAAAAGGTCTTACACTTCCATCTGCTCTCTGCATTACTGCACCCGGGGCCTGGCACTCGCTGGAAGGTTGCCTGACTTTACAAATAAAAAAATAAGTCTTTCTTCAACGCAGCATGACGTTCATTTTGGTAAATCATGGTCTCGTTCAGAGTCAAAGAGACGATAAAGCACCGTAGCGCGGATACAGCGTGATTGACAGCTGGTCGTCCACCAATTGGTGCATGGTTGCAGGTGGAGCTGCAACAGTTAATCGATTAGTAATTGAGTTAAAAGTTAATCTGCAACTATTTTGATGATCGATTAATCCGTTCAAGTAGTTTTTATGACAAAAAAGTCAAAATCCTCTGATTTCAGCTTCTTAAATGTGAATATTTTCTGGTTTCTTTGCTCCTCTGTGACAGTAAACTAAATATGGCGCTTGTCAAAATGCAAAACTCGAACCGAGGAATGACGCCACGGTGGGTCGACATTCGTACTGGTATCAAGTTGGTCGAGAAGAAATAAAAGAACTGAAGTATGAGAAGCTCAAACATGGTTTATCCACCGGAGAGCAAAACTGTACATTACATGCTAAAGTAAAAAAAAAAAAAAAGAAGTAAAAATCTTGAAAATACAAATGGGAAATTCAAAACATTGACAATGTTTATCAAAAAAAAAAAAGGAATCTGCCTGACATGGTATTTTAATGTTTTGTCACATGGTTGCGAAAACACTAAAGCTCCATGATGTGATTATCATGAGTAAACGTTGTCTCAATCAAATCAATTAAAAAAACATCTGCGCCATTTATGTGAAAAGTCTTATGCACAGTGTCGTCACAACACCTCGTCCATCCCAGCCATTAAAGTGTTATGACAGCCGGAATAGCGTGGTGGGTTACACCACTGACTTTGGTTCAGAGACCGGGGTTTGATTCCCAGTCAGGACTTCCCCATAGGCAAGGCCCTTAATGATTCCTGCCAAATGCTGATATTTAACTGATTTTTTTAAAGTCGCTTTGGACAAAAGCGTCAGCAAAATGAATGTGATGTAATGTTTTGGTAAGTGTTAGCAAAAAAAGCCTATTGACAAAACCCAGCAGACAGAAACTGACACTCAAAGGTCCTAAAAAGCTGCACTGACATGCATAGTTCAAAATAATTCCCTGTCAATTCAACGACTCCTACATTGTTACATCAAACAGACATCAGGTTTAACTTTAAGATTAAACTTAAGGAGCTTTAAGGACGCACAAGTGTGTGTACGAGTCCTTTAAGTAACACTACATGTGACCTTGATTCCGTCCCGCAGACTAAAAACAGAAGCGCCTTCAGAGGAACTGCTGATACCGTGAGTGTGATGACAGATGGCCGCCGACGTTCATCAATTTGCTCTTCAGTTATATATCATGTCGCCACCAAATCAACACCATGATGCCCGAAAATAAACAGTATTATGTTTTTCAAGAAAGTCTTTTTACGGGAATACTCATGGGGGCTCCGTTGGGAGTGTGTGTGCGTGCGTGTGTGTGTGGATGGCGATGTGGGCTGACAGCCCGATGGCTGCGTGGGGCCCCACACTGACACCAGAGGCCCCTGGTGCGTGCCATCAGCAGATGCTGTCGGCCAGGGTGGTGGTGGTGGTGATGTCACCGCAGAGATCGAGTGTGTGTTTTGGTTAGGAGGGTGGTGGTGGTGGGGGGGCCGGCTACTGGCTTGTGGCCTCGTCCATCATCGCAGTGGAGCCATCAGCTGTAACATATACCGGCTGACCGAGGGTAGGGGGGAATTCTCCCACTCGGGCAGATGCTGCTTTTTTGCTTTTTTTTTAATCACGACAAAATCACAAAGACAAGAAATTTAAATTGTCAAAAATTGAAAAATGGCATAAAACTAAAATATACGAATCGAGGAAAACCAACGAAACAAGATATTAGAAGTATATCTGAAGCAAAACAATTGAACAACATCACAAAGATAAGAAATTAAAATCATCAGAAACTGGAAAATGGCAAAAAAAACTAAAATATAAGACTCAAAATATTGAACAAGATATTGTAAGTGCATGAGTCCACAAAATGTTTTAGAAATACTTCTACTTTGTTGTAATTCTACTTGTTTACTACACAAATGACATGCAACATGCAACGTGTTACGTCTAAATGTCGCCCCCTTCTTCCAGTCTGTCTTCACACTGAGCTTAGCTGATCACTTCCTTGTTTTAGCCCCGTACACTGAAGAAGACACATAAGACGGGTAAACTGACCTTCTCGTCTTCCTCCCGGGGAAGAAAGTGAAAACGAGTAACGTGTGTTTCCAGAAATACATCAATCGGCGTAACGTAAAATAAATAAGATACATAAGTGGTATTGAATGTTGTCTAAAGACAATCAGACGATGGGTAAAACAATGGAATATGAGCAAATTGATTGAAATCAGCAACAATCGCATCAAAGTGAGCGAGACTATGAACACAACACGTGATCGCTGCAAACTCTCTTGTTGCTGAGCAATGTTCCATAACTTGGGGGTTAGATAACTTAAGTAATGTCCAATTTAGCACAAGGGCCACTCATGCATAAAGAACGATTAATATGTAATCAGCGTTAAGGTTACATCACTACATTATGATCTATATTTTCAAAAACTACATCTTAAAAGTGGACGAACTCCAGACTACAATGCATGTCTAAGTGTTTTTCCAGTGTTGACCAACATGTCAGGAGACCCGACAACATCCTTGATGAATAATTAAATGATAATAGCCCCATCATGTGTGAGCTTTTACATAAGGAGAATCAATAACGTGAATAAGACATGATGAAAACACGAGTTTCCCTACGAACTCAACCTTGACCCCGACCCCTCCCGGGAGCTGACAAAATCTTTAGCGGTGATTGGGACGCTGGCGAGGTCGCGATCCGCCACAACACACTTCATGTGTCCGGCAACATGTGTGTCAGAGTGTGGCTGTCAATCAGCAGATCCCATTAGACGCCGCGAAGAGGAAGAGCCCGGGGCTTTGTCCACTAAAGGGCTGCTGGTATTACATATGCGTTATGTTGTGTGTCTGTTTGGGAGCGTCGGGAGGGAAGGAAGGGGGGGAGAGGGGGGTGGGGGGTGGTGTACTTGTGGCAGAGAGTGAAAAGCTTTGGGGATAAGTGTGTGTGTGTGTGTGTGTGTGTGTGTGTGTGTGTGTGTGTGTGTGTGTGTGTGTCATAAAAATCTTTTCCAAGTGTGACTGGGGCACTTGAAGGTTAAGTGAGTGCATCACTGAAGGGCAAAACACAAGATTCCACATGGGATGCAAGTGTTCTGCCCGGAACAATACCCGTCAAGACCCAGAGCGAGGGCGCAGCCCCGAGTCTTAGTGACAGAAGAGAAAGAAAGAGGGAATGGGTCTGACGACTTGTTTGTTTTTGTTTGTCTTGGGTTTCGTTGGTTGAGTCCCACGAAACTTGGTGGAAGGATGAACATGGGCGCGCCGCCGAACACAGGGGAAGATCCAGGAATCATTTTCATCACTTTCTTTAAAATTTCATTTGACATTTTCACCAATTTCCCAGGGAATAATGCTGCGTTCCATCATAGTCTCGGACCTCCGAGTCGGACGTGGCAATTGAAACGCCCCGCTGAGTCGGGATTTTAGCTCAGAAGGTCGGAGGAAATTCACCACCCAAGTCTTCAGAGCTCGGAGCTCCGAGGTCTAATGGAACGCAGCACAATTCATGGATCTTGATGAAGAAAGACTGATATCCATGAGTGTGTGCAATTGATTTGGATCTAGCACATTTAAATGTGGTTTCGTAAGGGGACTGTTGGGCCTTGGCGGAGGTAAATTCTCTACTGAATGATATTTCAGTTTCATGGTGTGTTGACTTGGGGCGTCTTCACACTTGAAAGTCCGGACCAATGTCTGGTTGTGTTGTTGTTACATTGTTTACATTTGATCCGGTTAGTTTTGGGGGGGTTTGGGGCAATTTAGCGAGCACACTTAAGAACTTTACGTGACAAAGCTACGTCCTGTCGTCATCACCTACGTGGGCTGCATTTCCCTGATACTTGACTCTGATTGGTTTGTAGACGGGCGTGCGTCTGACATTGTCAATTCGGCGGGAAGACTTTTTCCGTTTTCGTTCTCTTCTTCTTTGTCTTCATCTATGACAGCTCTCTGCCTCAACTTCCTTTAATTGGTCTGAACCATCCCAAAAAATTGTTTTCACACTGCTAACGAACCAAAGCATGGTTCAGTTTGATCCGAACCCTGACCAACTCTTTTGGTCGCACCAAACTTTGGTCCACCTTTCACACCTGCAATTTTTGGTTCGGACCAAACAAGGTATGAGTGAAAGTGCCCTATAAGGAGGTTTGTAGAGGGTCTGAGGATCGAAAAAACCTCAGTGACACCGACTTCAAAACTATTGTCCACGTGGTGAAGAGAGGAAATGTTTATTCAGTAAATCCGGATTTAAATATATTTGTGGATTTTTTGCTTTTGTATCATTAAAGTTTTTAAAAATTTCTGATTCATTTCCATACCATGCTTTTTTAATCCATTCTCATCCACTGAGCAAGTGACACTTTGACTGGTCTTTCTTCACAGTATTTTTTTTAATTAATCTGTCCAGTCTTTCATTTACCTTAATTCATCACACGTATCAACTCAGCATATATGACACATGCCAAAACAAAAACAAAATGGCTGAGGTGTTTGAAACTAATTTAAAAGCAGCACGGACATTAAACAATTTGTCAACGAGAAAACACTTGACAACTCCATTTTTCAACTGCACAATGTCCTGCTGTACTGTATCTTCATTTAACTTTTTTTTTCAGCTGCATAATTCTTATTTCTATAATAATATTAATAGATAAATTTCTTTATTTTATTCAAAACTCCATACCAGGCAGGTACATAGTAGGAATTAAATTCCGTTGCATCCGGCTCAAAAAAATTTACATATAAATCTGTATATACATATGTAAATGACTAATCAATCAATAAATAGATACTTTATAAAATACTTTAAGTTAAAAAGATAAACAAATGACAATGGGAAAGTAATATAAAGTGTGGAAGGATTTTCGTTTCAGGTTCGCTCATAAACATCCGTAGCATTTCGACCAAAAAGAGGCTCGTTGCAAAACGGACCACGGCACAGTGATCGTTTGAAGCCGATTTCTTTGTTTTCATAATTGTTGGGAAGCCATCGTTTGAAATACGCCCTACTGTGATGAGAACTGTTTGGTTTTTTAAATCCCTGAAATAGTTTGTGTCCTTGATGTCTTGCCTGACAACACTCCTACTGAGAATAAATTAATGTTGAGAAAGAAGATACCTACAGTATGTTGGTTCGACTTTGCTTCATCACACTGAGTGACGGGTCAGAGACACATGCAA
This sequence comes from Scophthalmus maximus, assembly GCF_022379125.1. Classification (NCBI taxonomy): domain Eukaryota; kingdom Metazoa; phylum Chordata; class Actinopteri; order Pleuronectiformes; family Scophthalmidae; genus Scophthalmus; species Scophthalmus maximus. The sequence goes on from NC_061527.1 coordinate 1,707,307, forward strand.
AGGCCCTGTGGTACTTGTATGTCAGTCAACCCACACACGCAGGAGTGTAGATATAGACCCGGACCGAGGTTCTGGTTGCAGATGCCATCGTGGCATGGTGTGTGTGTGTGCATCCATCATGCTGCTTATTCTTTTGGGCCAGTGAGTGATGGACGCCGGTCAGCCGGTCGGACGTCGGCGCCCCTAACTTCTGTTTCAGCCACAGGCTGAGAGACGAGGAGGTGATGTACAAGCCCGTTGGGGGGACACACAAGCATCATGAATGTGTCAAAGTGTAAAGAGAGAAGTGGGGGACGGAGCACGGAGCACGGAGCACGGAGCACGGAGCCCGAGGGGTGGTGGGGGTAGGGGGGTGTCGGACAGAGCGCCACAAAGGCGAGGGCGCCGGGCTGCTCGTACGCGGTCTTAAGTCGGTCTTAACACTCGACTGTAAGCGGGGACACGTCTGTCAGAGGACGGAGGTTCGGGCTTAGCCGCAGCTGAACGCCTTCAAGGTCAGCGAAGGAAAACACTGGTGACCGTTTGCCACCAACTGTCGCTCTTACAGTGCACCATGAGGAAATCAACATAACCTCCATTTCCACGTTTCCAGGCCTCATCGCCCAACACCAGCGTTGAACCTCAAGTGCTGGAATGAAAGGGAATGTCTGCGGCCAAGTTTGCAAAATATTGGGGCAAGTTTCAAAAGTGCGAAGGCTGGTGGACGAACGTGGTTCTGGAGTTTGTCCGCCGACACCCAACAGTCGCCTTAAACTCAGTCAAGCCTCGTAGCTGAGCCAATGAAACAGCAGATAACAAAATCATCATCTCCAGTGTAGAAGAATGATAGTTTGATAAAAAGATAAACACAATTATACTAAGAGCAGCATTTATTCACAATATAAAAGCCACCCTAATGAGAAACGCCAATTTTTATTTTTATTTGCTAAAATTGCACACATGTATGGACCGTGAGTGATTGTGTTAAGATTGTATGGGTTCTCTCTTGACCCATGTCTCATCCTTCTACCAATTTTCGGGAAAAAACATTTCCGTAGTTTTTCCGTAATCCTGCTGACAAACCAACCACCGCCCTTTAATGAGCTTTTACATTTTGAGCTGCATTTGATTCTAATGATTTACCTGTACAGAGTCGACTGTTGGGCTCATTTGGTTTATTTAATAATGAAAGACTGAATACATTTTCTTTTCTGAATCCCACATTGTCTGCCGTCTCCTTGTTGCATTATTGTTTTGTCTTACTTGTTTCTTTAAATGGCGTTTGACTGAGTTTGTGTCGTCTGCTGGATATTCTATTGTTTATTTATTTCACGTTTTTCTTGAAGTGTTTTTTCAGTTGTCCAAAAAAAAGGTAGAACTTATTGATTTACCCAGATATACATCTGAACAATTTAATTGTTTTTCATTGGTCTAATTCCCCAAACTGTTTATCATGATTATTCTTACTTTGTTAAGACTGCAATCATTCCTATAATTAGAAGTTACCTTATTTTAAAGCGTTCAGTATTTTATATATAATGACAACATTCGACGTTCAGCAGGAGGATGAGAAAGTGGTTTTACGTGTCCAATAATACGGAGTATAGATTTTCACACGATCCTTGGCAGTGACACCGATATTTGACCTTTGAGTCTGGATGTAATGAAGACGACCGGCTGGAATAAATACAGAACTTGTGTCGTGTTTGATGGTTCGCTCCGGCTCCGGCTTCTGGCCCCGGGCCCACCGTCGGCTCGGTAACAGCTCCTCTGGACGAGGCAGTGCATTTACCGGGGTGAAAGGTGAAGGTTCAGGAGCTAAAGGTCGGGCGAGAGAAAGGGGCACGAGGGACGGTCCAAGTCTCTCATCGACTCTGGTGCTAATTTGGTGAGGGCGAGGGCCAAGGGGCTTCCACTGTAACAGACCAACAGGATCCATCTTGGACTACTTTCCCCCTCTCTCTTCTTCCTCAGCTCCTCTCTGGTGATCGGTCACTTTTTGAGCCTTAGCTCCGTCTGCCCTTCTCTCGTGCAGCATCCTCACCCCCCGCCCCCCAGCCCCCCCCCCGCTCCGTGGTGCCACTCCTGGTGCAGCTGGCAGGGCCTAATTGGTCCCTTTGGGCCGAGGGAGACCGGGCAGACCGGTCCGCTGAAATGCTGATCGCAACCAGGAGGAGCGGGCATCTGCTGGGAGGGGACGCTGCCGACGGAACCACTGGCATTCGCAAATGCATAAGTACTAATAAAGGTCCTTCAAAGTCACAGCGGAGCTTCACATTACTGCCGAAGAGCTTCAGCTCAACAAAGTTAAGATCAGACTCTCGTTCGTCCTCTGATCGGAAGGTCGGTGGTTCGATCCCGAGCTCCAGTCCTGCGAGATACTGAACCACAATTTGCCCTGATGACTACTAGGCCTGTCAGGATAATTACGTTATCGACTTATCGCACGATACGTGAAAATGAACTCAATAACAGCCGTTGTGTCTACATGTGTGTTTGTTGACATAAGAATGAGTTTCAACAACAGTCCAGCAAAATCTCGCTGCTTCTGTCCTCATCTGTTCTGGTCGTTTGATTAATAAATCACTGGTTTGGTCTATTAAAAGTCAGAAAATATGTGTTTCTGTGTATTTTTCTAAAAGGCACCATGTCTTTATGGCTTGTTTTGTCTGAGGCCTAAACACAAAGTCTAAACTTTGGATAACATTTCTCTGAGCAGCAACCAAGTCGTGTAGGACCAATAGGCCCGTACTGCAAGCTCACATGATTCAGTGGTAATTGTCTTAAATTAACAATAATATTGTTTATCGGAATAATTTCTGGGACAATATATGGTGCAATTAAAAATAAGTTTTCGTGACATGCCTCCTGATGACGTCCTGTCAGCGAGTGTATTACTCGAGTGCTGTGTCAGTGTGACTGGACGTGTACGGCACTTTGAGTGGTCGTTAGAGAAGCGCTATTCAAATGCAGTACAGTTACTAACAAGAGTTTAGTCAGTAAGACGTAATCCATTTCATGAGATATTCTTATGAAATAATAAGAGGCCGCCAGGAAGAGTAGCTACTGTAAGAGACAGACAGAAGCTAATGGGGATCTAAATAAACTAAACAACATGATGTCACAGCAACATCACAGCGACTGTACTGACATTCGCCAGTTCTAGATTATGTTTATAGGATAGGATATATAAGATTAGTTAAGAAATAGAAAAAATGTATAAATACGTTAATTCCTGAAATTACTTAACACATGAAGTCAAACCTGATTAAGTATGATGGACCTGGTTTAGACCAGGATATGAATGTTGTAAAAGGTCTAATATGAATGTGTGTTATCAATGGGAATATTTGTTAAAAAAAAAAAAATCAACAACATTAATTGTGGTTTTACTCACGTTCACAAACTTACACCACGTTGAATTTTAGACTTTAGATGGTTAATGGCGGCTATTTGCCCAATAAGTCCGGCTGATTACTGTCATCGAACAAGACGATCGATAATATCAGTGTGTGTCTCCACAAAGACAGAGTGAGGTATTTAACCGCTAAGACAGGACATGGGGACACACACACACACACACACACACACACACACACACACACACACACACACACACACACACACACACACACACACACACACACACACACACACACACACACACACACACACACACACACACACACACACACACACACACACACACACACACACACACACACACACTGAGAGAGGGAAGCCCCCTGGACAGGAGACAAATTAACCACTTCCCACAGAGCGATTCACAAGGGAGCAGGGGACAGTAAACGGCGAGTGATCAATAAGGCTCCTCTTCAGGAAGAGCCCACACAATATCAGCCTCACATGTAGATACTGCACAACTGCACGCACACACACACACACCTGTGTCCAGAGGAGACAGACCATCAATCCTGCCGCTCTGATCCTGATGACGGGGGGAAGTCTTTGTGGTCACGACGCTCTTGTTAGACAAGTGGCTTTCTCTCCCCCCACCCTTTATTCTTTTTCTTTTATCCTCCTCTTTAACTCTGAAGCTACAGTGACAGGAGACAAACTAGCTATTTCCCCCAGAGCAACTCACCGGGGACAGCGGGAAAATGAACTGCCCCGGATCAATACTGTACTCTCTCTCTCTCTCTCTCGCACAGTCGCTCTCCGCTCGGCCCAAGTGTGGCCCACCAAGAAGAAGAAGAAGAAGACACTTACAGGTTTTATCAGATTTATCAGGTGGAAATGAGAAGGACTGTGTTTGCATGTGTTACCTCACATATGTTTACAGATAAGTTAATGATAAATTGATGGTGAGAAGGGGGTGAGTGTGCAAACCGCAAGTGAGAATCGTTGACACCGATGAAGACGCAGGTTTCCCGTGTAAGACCAGTCCCGGGTTAATGGACTGCATTTATGTATACAGCGCTTTTCTAGTCACATTGACCACTCATGGCGCTTTAGGGCTTGCAGCTAACGATTATTTTCATAATTGATTAATATGTAGATTCTTTTTATTGATTAATCGATCAGTTGTTTGGTTCATAAAATGGGGGGAAAATGTCGGTCATGTTTCCCAAAACCACAAGATGATGTTTTGTTTTGTCCAAGCACCAAAGATATTCAGTTTACTGTCACAGAGGAGCAAAGAAACCAGAAAATATTCACATTTTAGAAGTTGAAATCAGAGAATTTTGAACCGATTAATCGATTATCAAAATAGTTGCCGATTAATTTAGTACTCGATTACTAAGCGATTAATCGATTAACAATTGCAGCTCTAAAGTGCTTTACAGGAAAGTCACATTCACACACATTCACACAGCGCTGCTATGCACCACGCTTTTTTCTTCTCCTATCATTCATACACACTCATACACTGCCAGAGGCAATTTAGGGTTAACAGTCTTGCCCAAGGACATGTCGGCATGTGGACTGGCGGAAGCTGGGATCTAACCGCCAACGTTTCGAGTTAACCGTTAAACCTTTGTGTTAATATTCATGATGCAGTCTAAGTTATCGATTCTAAAGCAATACAGGTTTTTGTAAAAAAAAAAAAAAATCAACTGTCGGTTCGGTGCGCGCGTCGCAAATATGTGTGTGTAAAATCTAAAACATAAAGGGTCGCGCCTCACGACACTGCGAGTGCAGCTTGTGAACATCACGCGTCGACATGTTAAGAGACGTGCTGGTGGGTGGCGCTGCAACGCTGTGGTTTTGGCCCCGTGGTCAGTGCCTCGATCTCACATACTGGAGGTCGGCCAGAGCAGTGACATCGCGACAACAACAACAAAGAGAGAAACAAGCTCTCTCCAGTTTGTCGCCCTTTGCACTTTATCCGACATTTACATTGAATGTCCTTTGGTCATCGTCTTCCAGAAAGTGTCACTCTGAATCCTGAAACAGTTTGAAAAGTGTTCACTGTGGTTTTGAGAGGCCGACACGAACGCACAAATACTCTTGAACTGTGTGCAGCAGGCAGCGAACATGTGCAGAGCCCCCTCTGCAGCTCGCTGGCAGGAACACACACACCCAACGATCCGCGGGGTCACGTGCACGTGCGTTCACGTGTGTGTGTGTGTGTCCTGGCTGTACACCCTGACCCGCTCACAGGTGAGTATTAATAGTACAGTACTGACCGTGGATTCTGGGTTATCCTGCCAAGCCCCTGCTGGACCGAGGAGACACGAGGGGAATGGAGAGCGGAGGCCGAGGTGGGATCAGCCTCCGACCACTGCTGCTCACAAACCACCAGCCAGACTTTAAATCAGGAAACAGACCAACTCGTCATCAAAACGTCAGTCAAATTTATTAAATTCACTCGTGTCGTGTCTGATTTTGGCCGGCTACTCGCAGAAATGCAGCTGTTTTATAACCGAGTTCCTCAAACAGTGACCGGAACGTTATCTACTCCAACTGCAGAAGGTAGCGGGTCTTTATTACTAATTCCTTTAAAGTGAATTTTCATTCTGAATTTCCTTATTCTTAAATCTACTTTAGAATAATTCACTACATGGTTAAAATCAGGTCCAGAAAAAATAAACAATGATTAAAAATCAGAAGTCTCCATCATGCACAGAGGTTCCACTGGCTGGCAACTCCCAATGCTTATGGGAAGCGTGTTGTGCTAAGAATGATCATTAAATTATTTGGGATCAGAAAGAAAACATCAGAAAATGATATGGTTCTTGAATATTTAAAATTCTAAGTTGTGAGGATAATCTCAATGAATATTCAATAAATATCTTTGGCTTTTGGATGTTGGAAATTTGAGGATGTCACATTGGATATTGGGAAATTGTAAGAAGCATTTTTCATAATTTTCAAATATTTTATAGACTTGAAAAAAACGTACTGATCACAAGCTCGACAGAAATGCAAGATCCGGTTCCCGTGACCATGCATTTCCCCAGTTCACCCCTCACGTTGTTTACTCCTCGTTTAAGAGTTGAGCCTCGATTACCAAGCGCCGACGATGATCAACAAATCCTTCATCATTGTTTTGGCCCGTGCAGTGACGGTTATTAATATCACAGCTCGTAGTACGAGCTCTCTCCAACCAACTCCCGCTGGCGCTGACCACAACCACAGCTTCCAGCGCCCGGCGGTGCCATACCAGACTGGTTACACCTCGGCTGCAGCGAGTGCCAAATGCCGCTGATGCCAAGTCAAAGGGCCTGGTCACAGTGGAGGAGGAAGCAGGAAGTGAGCCGCCTAAAGCGAGAAGGGTCTGGCTGCAGCCCGCTGGAGCTGTGGAGCTCCACGACTACACCGGAAACACATGACCTCTACACTTCAATGAGGAAGTAGTTGGGTGAAAGAGTTTGCGTGTTTCCGGTTTAGAGACTCGGAGGTTGCGTTTTTCCGGTTTAGAGACTCGGAGGTCGCGTGTTTCCGGTTAAGAGACTTGGAGGTCGCGTGTTTCCGGTTTCCTAACGCTGACATCTCCGTACGACAGTGCGACAGATGCAACAGGGAGAAGAGCAACACGCTTCCTCCCCTAAACCACACACAGAGTCGAGGACTCAATTACTCTGCTTCTGTACGGAGCAAATCTAACTAATTAAATAGGTTAAGCATTAATTATTCAACCAGAGAGAGAGAGAGGAAGACCACTGACAAAGGGAGCGGGGACTGAGGGAGCATGGGAAGGGGGGGATGATGGAAGCCGGGGGGATGCAGCGTTCTTCTCCGGCTATAAAACAATCCGCACCCCAGCCGCGGCTAATCAATACGGCCCTGCTGGAATTAGCAGTTATCTTAAAGCCCTTTAACAACGGCGTGCTGACTGACAAACAAACAATCATCCATTATTAAATAACACAGACCACGACCGAGGGGGGAGGAGGAGGGAGGAGGACGGATGGGGGGGGAGTTAAGTGAGATTGAGAAAGAGAGGGAAACTAATGAATGAAATGGAGAGAGGGTACAGATTAAAGGATAGTTCCACTCAATTACAACCTGGGTCTTAGTTCTAGAGCCCGGACCGATATGAGCCTTTCAGACGTACATGTACTGGTATCAGCGTTTCTGTTTGCCGATATTAAAAATATAATTATACCGAATAAAATAATACAGAAGAGCATTTCTAATTATGTATGAAATGTATTTATGTTTATTTGCTTAATCCTGGTTCTATATATTTGGTTAAAATTGTGTTTTACTTTAACTTTGTCATATATACAGGGCTCCATACCGATTTCATTTAGGTGCACCAGCCCATAATTTAGATGCACCCAAAATTTTTCACTACGCCTTCTAGCACCGCAATAATACCTCTATTACACCTTTTCTTGACAGTTCTTCAGTACATCGGTAACACATTATATAAATGACTGTAAACATGAATAAAGGGGCTTTTTTCGTGAGGATGGAATAAACGGCTCAAAACAATAATAGCTTTGATAAACATTTTATAAAAAAAGGCTCAACGTTTAAAGCGTTTAAATGTGAGACTTAACTTTTCAAAAAGTAAAGTACAAGTTGCAGCAAACTAAACCCTGAAAATACAAAACAAAACTGTAACAGCGTGAGAAAGAAGAGGCAGCACATACACCTGTCCATCATGTCTCTGCTGAGGAATCTGTCCCACATTTGTTCCTTAACCCAGACGACATTATCCCTAATGACTGAATGTGTGTGTGTGTGTGTGTGTGTGTGTGGGGGGGGGGGGGGGGGGGGGGGGGGGGGGGGGGGGGCACCTGTAGGGAGGTTATGGTGGGCTTTAGGAGGCCTACCCTCTTGACCGCCGAGCCAGGAGGTCAGGGACGAGAGGAGGGGGGAAAGTCGGGGGCATTGAGCTTAAGAGGTTCGCGTGCCGATCGTGGCTTGGAGACGAGCAGTCAAATACCTGCAGGACCCCCAGGGGCCGCACAAAACTTAACTTTACCCATGGGAGGAACAAAGAGGTCAAGTGGCGACCGGGAGAGGGAAAGGAGGTACTTAGATGGATGTGTGTGTGTGTGTGTGTGTGTGTGTGGGGGGGGGGGGGAATAGTAAGGGGGTCATCGAATAACTCAACAGGACCAGAATAGACTTGTGGGTTGGGGGGCGGCAAGGGGGGGTTCGGGTTTCCCAGCCGGTATGACTGAAATGGAAAGTTGGAAAGGCTGAGAAAAAAAAAAGTAAAAAAATCTAGAAGATAAGGAGTCGGGTTTCTCCTCGACCTGGAGCGTGGTCTGGATGGAGATCTGGGAGAAGCAGGTGGGAGGGGGAGGGGGGTACATGAAGATGAAAAATAAAATTATATATATTATATATATATATATATACACAGTATATATAATATCTTATATACGATCATAAAACCCGAGCTAGAAGGGATGATCAGTTCACATGACCACACAAAATTCACTAGCGCTATAGGAAGTCGGGTCTTGGCCCCGCGCTTGGCTACACCAACCTACCAGGGACTCGCAGCCAAGCCATCAATTAGAGCAGAATACAGCTAATTCCCATGGACAGGCAGGAAGTAGAGAGTGTGTGTGTGTGTGTGTGTGTGTGTGTGTGTGTGTGTGTGTGTGTGTGTGTGTGTGGGTGAGCCATTACAGAATGTGACTGCAGAAAGAGGGATGGTGTCGAGAGAAGAGGATGTGAAGCAGCGAAAGATTCAGGATTTCTCTTCGTCGTCAAGTTTCAATGAAATTAACTCATGACCAACGGCAAATTTACAAAGCTGGAGAGTTCGAACCAATTAAAAGTGCAAATGTGCACAAAAAATAAAATGTCTTTTTTTAGCAACTAAGCTATAAAACAATATTGTGCGATGAAGAACGAAGCTGAGAAATTGCACTCGAGTGTAACGCACATTTGGAGTAATCGTAATCGTGTTTTTTTGGGTCAAGCAGTGCAAATGTTGAGATGTTGCACATTTACTTTAAATAAATTATTCGGTTAATCTAGTTAGATACACGATGTGTTTAATAAGTTGCACTCTGAACATGTAGGTGGTCAGTGTGACCGCTACAGTGACAACTGAACTTCAAACAACCTGGAGCTCAGGAGAATCTGCCCATCAATGGGTTGTCGCAGACGTACAGAGCCTGGGAGGTGACTTGTGCGTCATTATTTTACTTTAATTAACAATTCATGTGCAAGGTTTACTAATTCGCTCAATTTTCTCAAACTGCACGCGCAACTTACCGAGGTGGACGCCCCCATCTGCATCCCATGGACATTTCGCTTCACAGTTCGCCAGCGACTGGCTGCAGCTCCACTTTTGGTACGTTGTACTAAACACACCTCCCATAGATGTATGAAATACACATTATTCAGGTGCTAGTGAACTGTGAGCCGTAATCAAGTAATTCACACAGGCAAGTTTAAGTTAGTCACACCACTGTACGACCGCTCCGTCATAATGTCACCGATAAGAAGAAAAATGGGCTAAAGCATAAAAAAACAACAGAGAGGAGGAGCGATACACACAAATGCAAAACAACGCTGGGACAAAAGTATTAACTATTGAAAATTCATAACGTCATCCTTGAACATTACATCAGATCTCAACTCAAACTATTATAAATGGCTCATTTATAATGAGCCATATTTGCTGTTATACGAGAAACATTTCTCCGAGAACTAAAGTCAAAAGTCATAAAATCGCCCCAAATACATGTAGGTTCAAACTTCATTTGCCCAAATCTCACTTTATTAAAATCTGTGAGGCAGATGTGATTTCTGTTCCATGAGCTTCTTACACGA
>NC_061527.1:1720000-1777500 GCF_022379125.1 Scophthalmus maximus
ACACACACACACACACACACACAGAGTTTATATATCCATAGACACATGGATTAAAGCACGATGAGGTTACGTTTTTTTGGTTCTTAATGTTGAAGCAGAAACACGAAAAAAAAAAACGGAAATTCTTTAGCAGCTCTTCTTCTCTTTCTGCAACAGTTTCTACCTAAATCATTACAGCGATGCAGCAATTTAGGTTTGCGTGTGTGTGGGCACCGTGCACACCGTGTGTTTGTGTGTGTGTGTATGTGTGTTTGACAAATGGTGACAGATATAAAGAGAAAGGAAGACAGGGAGAGAGAAAGCCACAGACAGAAAGAGAAGACAAGAGGTCCACCTGTTTGACACAGAGAGCCTGAGAAAGTGCAGAGGAATGAGCAGAATGTGTGTGTGTGTGTGTGTGTGTGTGTGTGTTAGGTTAAGGTCCACGGTGCAAATGTGTGTGTCGTCCAACTGAGTGATAATACTATGGGAACACTGGGGAATGGCATTTAGGGAACGGTATGTAGGAAAGCAGCTGATGCGAGAATCACACACAACAACACACAAACACACACAAACAGAGAGACCCACTATTAAAATCATTTGACCAATAAAAAGGTTCTAAAAAAATGAGCATATAAATATAAATATAAGATATAGAGTAACAGTTCCAACATGCACATCGTAACACAAGCTGTTTGAGTTTCTGTGTGAGTGAGTGAGTGTGTGTGTGTGTGTCAGCAGCAGGACAAGTGGCCACAAGTGTGAAGGAAAAGTGGGAGAAACTGGAGCAAGTGTGAACCAGAGAGTGATGCAAATAAACAAACAGAAATAAACAAGTGAGTGTGTTTGTGCCAGGGGGCCGGAGTCAGGACAGGACAGGGTAGACGGGGGATCCGGCTGCGCAGCTGCACGTCCTGTCGCAACGCTGGGAAAAAAAATGTCCCGGCTGCGATACGTGTGTGTGTTTATTGTGTCATCGCATCCTAAACACCCTGAAAGATAATGTAATAATCACTAATAACAACTCAGACTTACGCCATCAAATATGAAGTCTTTCAAACGTCCAGCGTCCGAACAAACGAGTTAGTGTTTCAGAAATATGAAGCTCGTGATACAATAAACAAACAGAAGAAAATGGATGCAGATGTTTTCGACGCGTGTGCCTTTAGACCGCATCGCTGGACGATTATTTTCATTATCGATAAATCTGTTGATTGTTTTCTCGATTAATCAATTAGTTATTTGGTTCATAAAATGGTGAAAAATATCGATCGCGTTTCCCAAAATCATAAGATGATGTTTTGTTTGTCCACACACCAAAGAGATTCAGTTACTGTCACAGAGGAGCAAAGAAACCAGAAAATATTCACATTTAAGAAGCTGAAATCAGAGAATTTTGACTTCCCCCCCCATAAAAACAGCTTGAACCGATTAATATGTTATCAAAAAGTTGGCGATTCATTTTGTAGTCAATGACTAATTGATTAACTGTTGCAGCCCTGGTATATTTTCATACAAGAAAAGGTAAATCAACAATAAATAAATAAACCTGGGAACATGGATTTTTGTTTTTTACTTTGTTAAAATGGAGTCCAGTTTTAGAAATGGGTAAATCGGAATTTATTTTAAAAAAGTGAAGAGCTGTGACTGGACAACAGGTGTCAAGGGGGAGAGGATTCATTTGTGAAATTGATATTTATATAAACGTGTTTTACACTGATCGTAGAAAAAGGAGGGACAAAAAAACTGGGGGAAAAAAAAAAAATCACACGATAAACACGCAGGTGAGTCAACAGGTGCTTTTTGCTGCTGCGTGTTGGAAATATGCTAATACATAAATTCACTCAGTTCAGTCATGAGCAGCGTTTCGATCAGGCGTGAATGAACATGGTTCTGTATTTTATACATGTGTGTGTGTGTGTGTGTGTGTGTGTGTGTGTGTGTGTGTTTGTGTGTGTGTGTGTGTGTGTGTGTGTGTCACAAACAGCAGGGTGAACATACAGTTCACGGGAGGAAAGAGGAAAAACGTCCGAGGGTCCGGGACCTCGATGCAGAGCAGCGCATGATTTATGGCTGAAATAAATGGGATCACTGTGGAGGAGCAGTAACGGGATCCCTGAAAGAGGTGGAGGAGGTGTGTGTGTGTATGTGTGTGTGTGTGTGTGTGGGGGGGGGGGGGTATTGTGGTAGTAATGGTCTGGGAGGTTGGACGAGGGCAGCATGTTGGTAAGATGATGCCGAGGGAGCAAAAGGTGGCAGTGCCACCGTCACAGAGTCACTGCTACTGTGACACATGGACAGGTCAACAATCTGACCCCAGTGTGTGTGTGTGTGTGTGTGTGTGTGTGTGTGTGTGTGTGTGTGTGTGTGTGTGTTTTATGATACATAATACAGCGATAGAGGCTAACTGAGAACTACAGTGAGGAGACAACGCACGCACGCACGCACGCACGCACGCACGCACGCACGCACGCACGCACGCACGCACGCACGCACGCACGCACGCACGCACGCACGCACACACACACACACACACACACACACACACACACACACACACACACACACACACACACACACACACACACACACACACACACACACACACACACACACACACACACACACACACACACACACACACACACACACACACACACACACACACACACACACGATTAGGTAGTTTAGTGAAAGTCGAGTCGGATTCTCTGAGCAGCGCTGTTGACTTGTCCTAAGTCTTAGGACAAGTCAACTTTCTTTGACCTGAAGGAATAGTAGATAGGAAAAGACAATAGGAAGGAAGGAGGAAAGGAAGTGGAGTGAGAGAAGAGGAGCGGGGGGGGAGTGAGAGAGGAGGAGCGGATGAGAGGATGCGAAAGAGAGGAGTGAGAGTGAGAGGAGGAGGAGAGAGGGAGGAAGAGAGGATGTGAGGGAGAATAGAGACAGAGAGAGGATGTGAGAGAGGAGGAGGAAGAGTGAGAGAGGAGGAGAGGATGTGAGAGGTGGAGAAAGAGTGGGAGAGGGCGTGAAGGAGGAGAAGAGAGAGTGAGAGAGGAGAGGAGGAGAAGAGAGAGGGAGGTGGAGGAGAGGAGGAGAGGATGTGAAGGAGGAGAGGAAGCAGGGGGAGGTGGAGGAGAGGATGTGAGAGAGGAGGAGAGAGATTGAGGGAGGAGAGTGTGAAGGAGGAGAGGAAGCAGGGGGAGGTGGAGGAGAGGATGTGAGAGAGGAGGAGAGAGATTGAGGGAGGAGGGTGTGAAGGAGGAGAGGAAGCAGGGGGAGGTGGAGGAGAGGATGTGAGAGAGGAGGAGAGAGATTGAGGGAGGAGGGTGTGAAGGAGGAGAGGAAGCAGGGGGAGGTGGAGGAGAGGATGTGAGAGAGGAGGAGAGAGATTGAGGGAGGAGGGTGTGAAGGAGGAGAGGAAGTGAAGTGAGATAAAGACCTAAAACGCTCCGGAAGCCCGTCACGTGGGGCCTGAAGCTCTCGGCTCAGCAGTCCTCCTCTTGCTCTTCTGACATTTATCTGTTTTATTAGATTATCTGGGCTACATGGTCGTCTCCTGCACGCGCGCACACACACACACACACACACACACACACACACACACACACACACACACACACACACACACACACACACACACACACACACACACACACACACACACACACACACACACACACACACACACACACACACACACACACACACACACACACACACACACACACACACACACACCTCTTGATTCATTACAGCTTTAACTGCTTACTTAGGCTTATGCCCTCTTTAAATTAAACCGCAGATAACCGAGCACCTCAGAAAACGCTCCCCTCCACTAACGTGAGGAGGCGGAAGCCAGCCGTTGAGGGAGGAAATTAAGAGACATTGTTTGCGAGTGTATTATCACGCGTGTGTGTGTGTGTGTGTGTGTGTGTGTGTGTTTGTGTGTGTGTGTGTGTTTGTGTGTGTGTTCGTGTGTGTGTGTGTGTGTGTGTGTGTGTGTGTGTGTGTGTGTGTGTGTGTGTGTGTGTGTGTGTGTGTGTGTGTGAGCGGTCATAAGGTTGGTGTTTAACGGGCTCATCTATAGGGACTCTGGTTCCCGTCATTAGTAATTCAATTTGCTCTTTATTAGCGGCTCTTATCGGAAGCGCAGACGGCGACGAGCAGCTTCTCCGCACTCCATCCTGCCCGCGTCTCCCGATTCCGAATGCACGCCTTTAATTAGAGATGCGTGTGTTTTGTGTGGCAGGTTTGTTTGGGGGGGACGGGGGACGAGGTTAATGATTAAGAGGAAAAAAGGGGGGGGGGGAGGATGCAAGAAGTTTTTAAGTATCAGAAAAATGGAAGCAGACTCGGAGAGAGAACGAATAAAGCCTAATGTTAATAGTGATGGCTTTTCTAATGTCTTCTGACTCCATTGAGTCCGGGGGAGATTACAGCGAGATGGGCGCGAGGCGTGTAGGGTACGCGGTAGAATGACCGGAGAGTCGGAGGGGGCAAGTGGAGCGAGAGGAAGGAGAGGAGGGGCTGCTGTAAAAACAATGATTGCTTTCCATCAGGTTGGGCCGATATTCTACAGTTCGTTAAAACAATCCAATTTGCAAAAGGATAATTATGCATTAGCTCCTTTTTTTTTATCTACTGGAGGAGGGAGAGCGGTGCCAGGGCTTGATAGCGGTTGTCGCCGCTCCGCCTCCACCCTCCTGCAAATTACCCGCTATCGGCACTTGTTCGCCATCACGGCTGAATTGGGCAATCAATTAACCTCCCCTCCCCCTCCTCCTCTTACACGCCTCCTCCTGTGACAGCCGGCAGCACAAAGCCGAACAACAGGAGGACATGGGTAAGAGCTGCTGCCCTCTGCTGGACAAGGCTGGAGCAGCATGAGA
Source organism: Scophthalmus maximus (assembly GCF_022379125.1). NCBI lineage: Eukaryota > Metazoa > Chordata > Actinopteri > Pleuronectiformes > Scophthalmidae > Scophthalmus > Scophthalmus maximus. Next base: position 1,724,875 of record NC_061527.1, read on the forward strand.
GCAAATTGAAACTGTCTTAAGGTAAAATAACTGCAAACTATTGGAATTGATTGAGAATTGAAGGGAAAAAAAGAGATTTACATTAGTTATCTGGGCCCAGGGCTAAAAACCACCAATGAGAATAAGTGACAAACTGTGTTTGTATACGGGTCATGAAGGAGCTACAATTCTGAAATGAATGGAGGTTAAAAAATCAGATCATCGCAGAAGAAGAAGAAGAAGATCTACACTTTCCGTTGAACAGCAGCAGATCAAATGTTCTCCGACTCTCCCGGAGAAACTGACCGGCCGTTTACGGAACGTGTCCAAAGTACAGAAACAGCAGCGGTTGAGGAGTTAAACCACGGGCGGAAAGTGTAAAAGCAGCTTCGTCTGCTGGATGTGGTGACGGTACGACACATCGCTCTGCGCTCCGCCATTAATTCTCAGCTTCCTTAATTTCTTAATGTGGGAGGTTTTTAAAAGAGGAACTGGACACGGAACAGGAGACGGATGGTTTTCCAGCCGAGAGGAGATAATTTACAAAAGGAGCAAACGACATCACTGAGACAACTCCTCCAAAAATGTCACTTTCTTGAGTTATTAAATCAAACTATCTGGACCGTATAAGCATTATATCCTTCTGCATCACGTTGAATAACGTGAAGAAGCAGCAGCTGCACGTGTTCAATGTGTCGGAATCGTTGGCGAAGCATCGAGACGAGTACTGAAATATGGTAAAACAGGTCGTCGTAGCGACACCGTCAGTCTGTGTAGACTGTAATTCTTATTAACTACATAGTGGCTGAGATTCTGATCGTACCTGGAAGGTCTGATATTCACAGACTTGTAAGTGAGGATATTAAAAAGATTAATGAAAATAAATTCAGCTTTTCTACCACAGAAATAGCAGTTGGACCATAACTAACCAGATAAGACACGGTCGCTCATAATAACCACGTCATTTTATTTTCCATGGTTGCAAAAGCAATTAGTCGTCTTAACGAAATTGACCGGGACAACACTGAACAAGAGCTTGTGTGTGTGTGTGTGTGTGTGTGTGTGTGTGTGTGTGTGTGTGTGTGTGTGTGTGTGTGTGTGTGTGTGTGTGTGTGTGTGTGTGTGTGTGTGTGTGTGTGTGTTGCTCCTTACTTGTCCTTGTTGACGTCAGAGGGGAGAGTCGCCTCAGCTTGTGTCTGCCAAAAGACACCAGCTCCCTGGACGGCGTCCTCCTGACTCCCGGGGGCGTCCTGGTGGCGGCGTGTACTCGGCCCCGGGGGAAGAACTTTCCTGCTGACGGGCTGCTTCCACCTCCGCTGTGGTCACGAACACACACACACACACACACACACACAGAGGGCAGGACAGAGCAGTGTGATCAGTTTTTGTTTTTTTCAATTGCAAATTACGTAAAGAAAACTCTATAAAAAGCGATGTTAACAGCCTTAAATGAACAAGGACACTTAAATATACAGTATATTCGGCTATGCTTTGCTGCCACCTATTGGTAAAAGACAGCTACAACAAAAAAAACATAATTAGAAGAGTCAGAGAGAAGAAAGAAAGTTAGATCATGTTTATATTATAGCTGCAACAGCTCATCGATTAGTAATCAACTAGTAAATTAATCGCCAACTATTTTGATAATTGAAAATCTGTTTAAGTGATAATTTCAGCTTCTTCAATATAAATATTTTCTGGTGTTTCTACTGCTCTGTGACAGTAAACTGAATATCTTTGGTGTTAGGACAAAAAAAAATCGTCTTGAGGCTTTTGTGGAAACACGATCGACATTTTTCACAGTAACTAATCCATTATTTGAGAAAATAATCTATAGTTACAGCCCCCCCATTAGTCACCTGTTCGGAGACTTCCTGATGATTTTCATCCTGCTGCGGAGTTTGAAACCAGCGGGGGAGGACGGCGGGAGGGAGGCCCGGTGAGGCAGAGACGGGTTAACGACCAGCCCTCCTCTCACCCCTCTGCCGCTTCTCTCCGCGGTCCAGTGGAAGGCGGATCTGCGACGCGCCGTCAACGCCGACGCCCCGGCTGCTGTCGCTGCTGCTGCTCCTCCTCCGGGGGAACTCTGGCCCGCCGCCTTCCAGCGGTAACGACTGCTGAGCGAGGAGCCGGTCGCTCTTCTCGTCTTCGCGGAGGGAGCGGCGGGCGATCGGAGTCTCCTGGTGGCCTCCCCCTTCTCCGGAGCTCTGTGAGGAAGAGTCAGGCCTTTTGGAGACGGCGGTTTCCGTGACGTCTTGGTTTGGGCTCCGGCGGCGGAGACCCATTTGTACTTGGAGGTCTTGGGGGCAACGGTGACGGGGCTAAGCTTCCGCGGCAACTTCTTGGTGGGGGTTCTCCTGCTTGATGTGATCGAGGGGGATCCAGCTTTAGAGACTGATGCTGCGGAAACAGACACGGCCTTTCCTGGGGCTTGTCCTCCCACGTTCTGGCTCTTAATCCAAGTGAACTTGGATTTTTTCAAATAAGACTCACTGATTTGCGTCTGGCTGGTCTGAGATGCGAGGTTGGGTGAAGGTTGTTGGTTTTTTTCTACCTTAGTCAGAGCAGAGGCAGGTAAAGTGATGTTACCAGTCTTAGGAGCTACTGGAGTCCATTTAGACTCGGTGCTGGTTCTGCTGATCAGAGAAGGTTTGATCTGTACCACGGAGCCGCTCAGCGAGGTCGTGGTATCGACGAAAGGAGGAACCACCAAAGAAACGTCGGCCATCTTTCCTGGGAGGGCGACTTTCCCGCTTGCTGCCTTTGGCTGGAATTCTTGAGTCTGTCTCGAACTCTGACTCTGACGTAGAACATCTGTTGATGGTTTCTTTGTTGCATCTTTCCCAATCCCTGTGGTGCTGCTTCCACGTCCATCTTTCTTCTGTTGGGCTATCCCCGACAGTGAAGGGTCACTTCTGGTTCGGCCTCCTCCTTCCTCTCCTCTGCTGTGGCTGGGCAGGGAATAAGACTGTTCCACAGAGGAGGAGGACGTAGACGCGGAGTGATGCTCAAAAGAGGTTTGAGCGGTCTTGTTTCTCAGAGAATGCTTTTTCCTCCAACTCCCACGAGTCGGAGGCACGTAAACTCTCCCTCCACCTCCGGAGCCGTAGGAATGGACGAATGACGTGCCGTGACCTCTGCCTCTGACGGACGCTGGAGCTTGTAGCTGCGTCGGCTCGGCCGTTGGAAACGGTGCGTCGCCATGGACGCTCTTGTGCTTATTGATGAGATCTGGGAATTAGAAAATAATAAATAATAATAACCTTAAAATAAAGTGACAAATAAGAGCAACAGATTATTTTTTGGGGATCAGTGAAATTGTCTGCTCTAAGCTTCTAACAATCAGGGAGGGATTTTATTATTGTTATCATTTATAACACTGAATAAATACATCATTGCTTTTATCGATTCATTTTCAATAAAAACAAGAGTCTTTGATTCTGATGCTTTTACTCTTAAACCACCACTGCAGCTCAGAATAACAAGAGGAAATTCAGTGATGATAACTGTAACTAAACCACTGAGGCATGTCAGTCATGATGACTACTTTTTGTTACACAATATATGGTCCCAGAAATCATCACGATAAACGATATTATTGTCATTTTATCGACAACATTTTGATACTGAATCACGTGAGCTCACGTCACGGGCCTATTGGTCCTACATGATTTATGTCGCTACTGATAAATGTTATCCAAAGTTTGGACTTGTGTTAAGGCCCCAGACAAAACTAGCAATTTGAAAAAACATACTAAGAAATCCATATTCATAATGTTAATTATTTACAAATACTCGAAATAGACATTTTAAATCAATCAACCAATTACAGTGTAGTAATATTAGACATACAAATGCAAAACAATAGGATCATATTTCCTGAAGACGCTATAAACGGCGAACACAGTTGTGCTCCTTGGGTTACAAGAAACGTTAAAGTTTAATAAAGACGTATCTATGATATAACTGTCCAACAATGAGAGTTTGATCCAGGAAAAAAACTGTTTTTGGCTGAGGATCACTTTTTGGCACCACACACCGGATTAACCTACACATATCCTGGTTATTACATTAAACTAGCGCCGGTATAGTGACAAAAAGTGATCCTCCGCCAGAAACTGATCTTATCTGGATCAAACTCTCATTGTGGGCACATATACGCAACTTTATGTCCGTAGTAATATCAAAGATATGTCTTTGTGAGACAATTCTTGTAACAGAATAATCACAATTGTGTCCAAGTGTTTGCCGTTTATAGCGTAATCAAGCATGGTTTGATCACAGGAAATGCGATCCTATTGTTTTTAAGGTTTGTATGTCTAATATTACTACACTGTAATTAACATGATGCTATACGGTAATGGGTTATGTTACAAAATACAGAAATGATTGCAATTATCCTTTTGACTGCATTATTTGAACGGCACCACACCTGTCTGTCGCCTGACGTCATAACCAGGATATGTGTTGGATTAACCGACACATGTCCTGGTTATGACGTCAAACTAGCGTCGGGCCTCTCGTGTGGAGGTAAACTACTGGCTCACATGTACCAGCACATGTAATTATCTAACCTGAGCAGCTAACAGGAAGTGGACACTTCCTGTTAGCTGCTCTGTCGAGAGCAGAGATGAGTCTATTTTTAGCGGCTAACGTTGCTAAGGGAGAAGCTAACGGTCGTTACCGGGGGTGTTTTAAATACGAGAAAGCGCGGCAAGAAAATCCCAACGGCAGCTGATGATGTATTAGTTTTAAAACCCCGCGTGTGACTTTTTAAAACAACCCGTCGACGTCCACGGAGCGAGACTCACCCTGGAGAAGATCGATCTGCCTCTTCAGCGCTTCTCGCTCCGCCATGTTTGCATCACAGCTGGCGCGTCATCAAACGGCGACTTACATCGGCCAGTGAGGATGACGCTTTTTTCATACTGATCCAATCGCAGAGTTACGGTGCCGCGTGGTGGAAGGTGACCTCGGTCTTGTCTTGCAGGATACAATTTTAAAACACAGAAGCGATTGGCATGTGTAATGCACACAAAATGAAAATATACGGTCTAAATACTCGGCAAATACAATGTTCCCTGGTTTAAGGAACATTTAATTTAGAAAAATATTCATAATTTTTTTTTCATGCATACAATTTGAGACTTGGAGGCAAACAGCTGTAGGGATTTGGCCCTGGGACCTAACGACACAACTAAACTATAAATGCCCCAAAAACTCGACTTAACTTGAGACTTGGTGGTAATTAAAGCTGCTAATAATTGACAGTGAAGAAAAGGCTTTTCCTAAATGTCACTATGCCTATGTCCTTGAGGCTTCACCTGGACTTTCCCTCTGAACACTTGAGACTTAACATGGTTTGAAAGACTTTACAAATGTAACTTAACCTGGGTGACTTTTATTTATTATTTTCAAGTCTTTACCAGTGGCACAAACTACCTCACAATCTGGTTTCAGCTACATGTCTCAAATGTCAAAGTAATACATGTCATATTTAATCAGATCTCAAACACAATACCATGTGATCAAACCAGCTTTTCAGCACACTTTTATCTCTGTACTAATCTGATCAAAGGGATAGTTCGGTGATTATGAATTGGTGGTTGTATTAGTTACTTATGCATAGTTAATATGTTACCTTATGGAGATGGTGATCAGCGATGTCATTTAACAGAGTTAAGTCACAGTCCCATTGTTGCAGAGGGGACCACCAAAAAACGTATTTTTAAAACACTACCTTAAAAAATCTATATATCCGTGCAATTGTACAATTGTGAGGCGTATCAATCAGCAAAGCAGCTGTTTGACTCAAAGCTACCTCGGCGAGTTGGCGCAGTAATACATAGCCGAAGTACACTTGAAAAAGAAAGTGCAAACTTAAACGTCTATCTGGCATAAAACTCAAGCGGTGAAAAAAAATAATCCTTTATCGCACAATTGAACGGTGTTGTATACTAAGTAGCGATGATGTGAAGATGTATTGAAGAGAAGTCCGCCGACATCGTCTTGATTGTATATAAAGGTTTATTACAAAAAGACCAGTATCGATTCAAGCCCTGCAGAGCTTGGAGAGTGTCCGGCCAAAAGGACAACCCCCCCGACTCTTCTTGGGGGTTACATTTATAGGCCCATCATTGGCTTGACAAGGAACACCTGGTTTCGAATCAAGTTATGCTATATGAGACGTGTTACTTTCAAGGCCAAGTAAAGGAGTGGTAAGGGTCCTTGAAAGACCCCTTGCATAACATTCCAAAGGAAGAGAAGTAAGCCCATATTCCCCTCTTATTCCATATATGGACAAAAAGACACTACAACGGCTATATTGCTTTTTTGGGTAACGTTTTTAAAATGTGGCAAAAAATGTGGTCCCCTCTGCAACAGTATGACTCAGATTTACGCTACTTCCACTTCTCCTCCAAACTCCGTTAAGTGACATCGCTGATCACCATCTCCATGACGTCACATGTAAACTATGCATAAGAAACTCATACAACCCCACGTCGAAATCACTGAACTGTCCCTTTAAAGCCAGAGGTTGCCTTTAAGACCAGCCTGAGGGATTAACACAGATTCCTCTCTGACCACACAGCACGACGTGACGTGCTGCGGACTGTCAACAGGTTTTAAAACAACAACAACAACAACAACAACAACAACAGCTGACACGTCCTCCAGAACAGAACCGAGCCCCTGGGGAGAGTGGAGGACGACGAGCGACAGGTCGGTCGGTCGGTCGGTCGGTTGTTCACAGACTCGTGCGAACGAACTGCGACTTCACAGCCCGGAAGTGAGTGAAGTGAGTCGAGTGTGAGGTGGAGCCAGAGACGCGGAGAGGGAGTGAAAGTGAAACTCGTGGGGGCAGCGGAGTTGGACGAGTGAAGCTGAAGTTCAACACTGAGGAGACGAGGCAGAACGTTTAGAGAGTAGCTGAACAAGTGGAGGTAACGTTCACCGACTACTTTACACGTGTGTAACGTTTCCGGGGGGGGGGGGGGGGCAGTTTCCACTGTGTCCGGCTCACTGTAGAGGTAACATGGTGTGTGTGTGTGTGTGTGTGTGTGTGTGGTGTCCCCAATGCGAGTGTTTGTATGTGTGTGTCTGTGTATGTGTGTGTGTATGTATGTATATCTATATGTTTGTGTGTGTGTGTGTGTATGTATATCTATATGTTTGTGTGTGTGTGTGTGTATGTATATCTATATGTTTGTGTGTGTGTGTGTGTATGTATATCTATATGTTTGTGTGTGTGTGTGTGTGTGTGTGTGTGTGTGGTGTCCCCAATGTGTGTGTATATGTGCGTGTGTGTGGTGTCCCCAATGTGTGTGTGTGTGTGCGTGTGTGTGGTGTCCCCAATGTGTGTGTGTGTGTGTGTGTGTGTGTGTGTATGTATGTATATCTATATGTTTGTGTGTGTGTGTATGTATGTATATCTATATGTTTGTGTGTGTGTGTGTGTGTGTGTGGTGTCCCCAATGTGTGTGTATATGTGCGTGTGTGTGGTGTCCCCAATGTGTGTGTGTGTGTGTGCGTGTGTGTGGTGTCCCAGATGTGTGTGTGTGTGTGTGTGTGTGTGTGTGTGTGTGACCAGCGTCAGACCAGTGAGGCCTCATTTTTCTGTTTTGCCCAGTTAAATCGAAAACCAGTTGGGCCATAACACCGTAAATGAAACCAACACAGAAGTGTCTGAAGAAGCCTGTATTCTCTGTAGTGTACGGAAGAGGATTAGGGCCCGGCATGAGGGAAAAAAAGGGTGAGAGTAACTAAGCAACCGACTGCGGAGTAGACGATTTGCTTCCTGTTAACACCTGCTCATGTATGTGCGTGAATGGTCAATGTGACGTACGATTTCAGGTGTGTTAGTTTGGACGGAGATTATTTTAATGTTCCTCGTCTGGACAGAGAAAATAAAAATGTAACTGTGTGGACGTAGCCTTGTTGTCAGGTTTAGGGTTAGAGATCGGTTTAAGTTTAAGTTTGGGTTGGGGTTGTTTAGGGTCAGGGGGCAAAGGGAATATATTATGTGTATCCTCACAAACATAGAAGTACAAACGTGTGTGTGTGTGTGTTTCTTTCTGTACAGCGACCTGCTCCGTCTCCAGGCCGCGGCACCATGACGTCAACAAGCCACATATACTTCATCATAACTGAAAAACCAGAATTTTCTGGACACATCAGTGCAGGCTGCATATGTTACATCTCCGAGTACAAGCACAGGAGACACGGCTCTTCCTCTCAGTCGTTGAGCGTCATCCCCTTCAGTTCACAGTCAGGCTTAGATTACCCGATAGACTTGCGTTGCATGACGGAGCTGAGTGCGGCGTGGGCCGAGCTGCTGCTGGCGCTGCCCGAGGACGCGGAGCGGCTGCGATGGTTCCGAGAGGGCGCTGTTCTGCAGGCGGCACTCGAACTCAAGGTGGGCACTGTGGTCGTGGTGCAGGAGGGAGAAGAGGAGCGGAGGGGCGTCATCCGCTACATTGGAAGACTCGAAAAGCCAAAGTATCCACATCCTCCACTATCGGCAGTGTTCTTTGGGATTCAGCTGCAGGTGAGGCTTTCACGTGGTGAGGGGGAAGCAAATATTATTGAACTGAGGATGCAACTGACAGGGGTCCTGCTATGCCTCTCTCCACCCGCAGGGGGCAGACCGGGGGAAGGGGCCGACCAACCTGCATGACATCTCCCACTCCTGTGCAAAAGACTGCAGCATTTTTGCCCCGTTCTCCAGAGTCCGGCCTTTGGTTCCCAGCTCCTTGTCGCCGCCCGCCGTCCCAGATCCGCCCCAGTCGCTGCAGACGGAGGAGCTGGCCGTCGGCGACAGGGTCACTTACTTCCTCGGTGATATACTTGGCCACGGGATGGTTCTGGAAAAGGACGGAACATCTTACGTTCGGATCTCCACAGTCAGTCATATTTCAGTTTTTATCTTTATCATATCTATCTACTCCTTTCTGTACGTTTCTGTTTTGCTCCTGCTCGTCTTCACGTTTTTCTTTGTCGGTGTTTCCAGGACACGGATGAGAACGGGAAGACGGGAGGCGAAGTGAAAGTTCCACTGGAGTGCGTCGTGAAGGGAGAGGTGCCCACAGGTCCGAGCAGCTTCTCACACGAGGACGCGTGACGCCGTTTGTCAAGTCTGTGATTAAATCTGACCCGAGCACTTTTTTCCCTCTAGAGCCGGAGAGGATGGACGCTGATACGCCGCAGGCTGAATTGAACACAGAAGATCTGTACTTGGATCTGAGTTTGAACTCGATGGTAGAGTTCACGCTGGCTACTGGCAACTCGTACGGAATCATCCGCTGGATCGGCACGCTCCCTGACAGAGAGCAAATCATGGCCGGACTGGAGCTGGTAATATTTACTCCGACTATGTTTCTGTGCAGAGTCACTTTTCATTTTTTGTTAAAGAACCTGCATGCACACAATTTCTGAGCACAGAAACATGGATCTCATTTGGAAGCCTTAGGGTTTCCTTCTTCAAATCCAATCCTCTTTGTTTTTGTGATTTACATGTCACATTGTTTTGGTTGTGAAATAAAAATGGAGTCTTTTTACGTTAGTAAAGTAACGCAAGTTCTAACAGCAGGTGGCCGCACTGTGTGGTGTCTTCGGGTATTTTGCAGTAAGCGCTTCGTGTCGGGTATCGTGACAAGTTTGTGGATGTTTCAGAATCATTAAATCCATGATCTAAAAAAATCCCCTGTGACACCAGAGATACTGTTAAAAATCAGATATTATTTAAATTGTGTGTTTTTGTTTTGTGTCTTTAACCCTTGGACTGACTCCCGCTCACCAGTGTGTGTGTGTTTCCGTCGGCAGGAGGAGGAGCGCGGCGTGAGCGACGGCACCTTCAAGAGCGAGCGGTTCTTCAGCTGTCCCCCAAAGAGAGCTCTGTTCCTGAGGCTGAGCTCCTGTCGGCCCGACTCGCGCTTCCAGAGCGAGTCGGCCAATCACGGTGGGAAGATGCCAGAGCAGCAGGAAGACGCTGGAGGTAACGCCTGCGACCGAGAACACGATAAGAACGAGCTCGTTCATTAGGTTCACCGCTTGCACATGCGTGTTGTCGACCTGGAATCCATCAACTAACTAGCTGACGTGTATTTACCTTTTTTTAATATCTTTTTTAAAAAAGAGAAATATTAGTAAAAGAGAAAAAATATCAGCTTGTGTGTTCACATACGTTATAATCTGTGTGTGTGTGTGTGTGTGTGTGTGTGTGTGTGTGTGTGTGTGTGTGTGTGTGTGTGTGTGTGTGTGTGTGTGTGTGCGTGTGCGTGCGTGCGTGTGTCGGATTAGTGACGGATCACGGCACGCTGGAGACTGTTCCTCCAATCGGCACGGAGCAGGTGAGCCAGATTCTGACTGGACGGATGAAGGGGATCCAGGGCCACTGCAACTCCTGCTACATGGACGCTGCCCTCTTCAGGTCGGCACGATGAATATAGATTATTGATCACAAATTCTGTCGACGCTGAAGTTTAGCAGGTTTCATCCCGTTTGATCTACAAATCGCAGGTGGGTTGCTTTAAGTGTTTCAGAAGGTTTTAGAATCTTTATCAACCTTCCAGTCAGCTGTTCCTTTTCTGGACACGATGGAATCCAACTTGCAGGGACTTGAAACTTGCCTGAGTTGATAAAAGTATTTCGGTGAACGATATATTTATGCAGTTACAGTCAGGGACCATTTTTCGAAACTCTCGTGGCACGTTCAAGGACGCGTCGATATCGAAGGTCTGAGGCTCGACTGCCGAACAAGAAACAACCAGATTTACATTGTTTCAATCCTCTGAATTAAACTTTTCTTTTAACAACACAATCGTATGAAGAAAAGTGTTTCCTTTGGTCTGTCAGTTACACATCTTACAAGCCCTGAATTGAAAACGCACAGTATTTTACGTCGCTGTCTGCTCTCGGAGCAGGAAACCAAATTAAAATCTGATTCTTGTTTTTTACTGTGGTGTCAAACCTCTGCTGTTGTTGTTGTTGTTTTTCTTCCCCCTCTGTGTTTCCAGTTTGTTTTCCTGCTCCTCCGTGCTCGACTCCATGTTGTTCAAATCGACGGCGCCTCAGGACGCCCCGATCCAGAAGACGCTGCTCCGCGACATCGTCAACCCTCTCCGCAGGCGAGTGCTTCAAATGCACTTTTTTTATTGTTGTCGCTTTGGCATCAAAGTGACTCTGCTTTCCCGTCCAGAAGCCATGTTGTTTTAAATGGCCAATTCAATGGATTCGCACTGAGAGGGTCTTCGATGGAGCCCCGCGCGTCATGTTGTCTGTGCTCTTTTGCAGTAAGGGCTTCGTGGAGGGGCGGCACATCATGAAGCTCCGGCAGCAGCTGCAGAAACACGGCTACAGTCACTCGTTCACCACGGACGAGAAGGGTTGGTGGAACCGCAACTTGTTTTTGTTTCTATGGTCTCCAGGTGATGTGTTGATGTGTTGATGTCGCGTTGCCTTTCAGACCCGGAGGAGTTCCTCATCGTCATCATGCACCATATTCTGGCCCTGGAGCCTTTACTCAAACTGTACGCTCACCGCGCCTCCGTCCAACGCGTCCATCACAGTAACATTCCTTCCTCCTCGACGTGTTGGGACTCTAACCGCTCGTCCGCTCCCTTTCAGCTCGGCCGGCGGTGAAGTGCAGGAGAGTTACTGTTATCAGATCTTCCTGGACCAGAACCACAGCCTGGTGCTGCCCACAGTCCAGCAGCTGCTGGAACATTCCTTCCACACGGCGGGACTCAAACTGGCGGAGGTGAGATTTTACTGAACTCTGTCACGACGTCCCGATATTGATAATAATACTCTGATGTTATTTCACGTATGATAATATCGTGTAAATCAATCCAGCAGTTCCTAAATCATTTATGTTTCTTACTGTTGTGACGATAAGAGCGTTTAATAAAAAAAACCCCAACAATGTCAAAGATGAAACACACTGAAAGTAGCATCATTATTGTTTTTCAAACCTTCCATAGATGCAGTGATAAAAATGTTAATTATTTTGGTCACAATGATCTGATATCAACTTTCATATGAATTTCTTTGTTCATAAACATCATAACGCACCAAAAGCTTTGCATTTTTCAACTGTCACGGAAATTAATACAAAAATAATATAAAAGTTACAAATGAAATATCATTCCATCAATAATGAGTTCAATTTAACGAGGAGGTTCTGTTTTTAAATGAAAAAAATATTTTTTAATTTATTTTAGCATTTATAATTTGTTTTATGATTTATTTTTTTATTGCTCTTTTAGAATATCTCATAAGGAATTTCTAATGTAATGAAATTAAATGGGAACCAAATCCATCCATTTTTAATTGTACAATTAGTTATTATTTGATGAAATGTCTCTTTGCCATTTCCCTGACACTTGTGAGCCTCCACACAGTGAAACAGCTGCTTATCAAATTCTAATTACTCAACGAATCATCTAATTGTTCCGTCAAATGTCTCATATCTACGTTTCAAATGTTGCATCGACTGATATCAGTTTGCAGCTGGTATGAAACTGTCTCGTGTACAGTATCTACTGAGGCGCTCCCCTCTTCCTCCAGCAGGGGGCTCTGTCGGAGTCTTTTCTCAGCAGATCTTTTTTTGTGTTTCCCGTCTTAGCAATGTGTGTGTGTGTATGTTTGTGTGCGTGTGTGTGTGCGTGCATGAGTACGTTTTTGTGTGCGTATGTGTGCGTGTGTGTGTGCGTGCATGAGTACGTTTGTGTGTGCGTATGTGTGCGTGTGTGTGCGCGTGCGTGTGTGTGTCGCCCTCTCTCTCCTCCCCGCAGGTTCCCTCGTGCCTCATCCTACAGATGCCGCGCTTCGGAAAGAAATTCAAGATGTTCGACAAAATCATTCCCTCTCTGGAGCTGGACATCACTGAGCTCCTCTCTGAAGGTGAACACACAGACACACACACACTCTTACACACACACACACACACACACACACACACTAACGTGGAGAGACACACGTGGGATACAACACTCGCAGTGTGTGTGTGTGTGTGTGTGTGTTCCAGGTCCTCTGCAGTGCATTCTGTGTGGAGACATGGCCGAGCAGCAGTGCACCGACTGTTTCAAAGATCCCGTTTTCAGCCTGACGGGATTCAAAGTCTTCTGTGGGACGTGCTCCTCTCAGGTCGGGAGTCAGCTTGCACCCGATGTGTCTTCTCTCTGTTGTTATAATAATAATAATTTAGGGCCTGGTTTTGTTAGAGATGGTTTATGGATGGACGTCAGATAGAGGCCAACTCACCGCTTCACCTGATTCAAATTATTATTATTATTATAACCGTACAAAAAAACTGACATTTAATGATCTGTAGATATTTAAGTGTTTAGATCTGGAAGGTGTTGCTGGGGAGAGGGATGTCGGGTAACTCCACGCTTCGTCTGCTGCCACCGTAAGCCTCGGAGAAGCAGCAGCAGCAGCAGCAGCAGCAGCAGAAGGAGATGGACGGTTGGACGATGCCCTTCACACTCTCGTCTTTCTCTTCAGGTGCACTCTCACCCGCAGCGGGGCTCCCATCGGCCGGCCGCCCTGGACATCCCCACGGTCTTCCTGGGTTGCGGCGCTCCCCACACTCTGACCAGAGACAAGCTGGAGCTGTTCGCCGTGCTCTGCATCGAGACGAGCCACTACGTGTCCTTCATCAAGCACGGGCCGAGCGCCGAGGACTGGATCTTCTTCGACAGCATGGCGGACCGACAAGGTGAGCGCTCCTGGGGGGGCTTCTCTCTTCACTCGCACACAAACGCTCTTTGGCTCAGTTGTCTGTTTTCCCCGTCGTGACCAGGAGAAAGCGACGGCTACAACATCCCCGAGGTGCGCAGCTGCCCCGAGCTGGGCGCCTACCTGGAAATGTCCCCGGCCGAGCTCGCCGCTCAGGTGCCCCGGGACATGAAGGGCGTGGCCAAGCGTCTGTACTGCGACGCCTACATGTACCTGTACCAGAGCAGCAGCATGTGCCTCTATCGCTGAGGGCGGCGGGAAAAAACCTCCGGTTCTCTCGTCACACGACTTTGCTCTTTGTGTAATTTTCTTCTCTCTTTTTTTTACGTGATTATTATTGAATGAATGTGTGAAATATCACATGTCGACATTTTCATGCTTCTGGATTATAAGATTTATAATTAATCTTAATTTATTAATTTTATTTTTGTTTTTTTTCCCTCTGTAGATAAAAAACCAACCAAGTGACCCCCCCCAAAAAAAATTTGCGCTAGAATCTTAAGTCAAGAATACTGACAATCACAGTGTTTGTGGGCGAAGATCAACGACGCCTTACACTGAAACATCAGGATTTATAATTCTATTTACAAATGTTTTATAGAAAGTGTGAATGAAAAAAAATGAATGCTTATGATTTCAGTTTTGGCATCTGATATTGTAAATACACGGGCTTGTTCAACATTGGACCTTAATGAGAGTTTACGATCGTGGCAAGTTAATACTGCACGACAGTAAAATGAAATTGTTTTCTATTTTCTTGAATGTCGAATATTCCGACATTTGAGTTTCGGCCTCAGGAAGTGAGATGAAGATGCAGTTCTGCGTCCGTCGGCCTCCCGACTGACGGAATAACTGCCCTCAGACGAACGTGTGGCCGTTGATACCGTTTATTGTGACTGGGTGTGATATACTGTACTATGAGTATAATGAATAAACGGAAATGATAAAACATTATCCCCAGTTCTACATGTGTATTTATTAATAAAAGCAACAGATACATTTCTCTGTGTAGATATTTTTAGCCACAAATTAATGAAGAAAAACACAAAAAGGCAAAAACATCATGTAGAAACTATCATCAGTTGATCATTGGTCAACTCCGCCAGGCAGGTTCTGTTTTCATCCTTGTTTCTTTCTTTCTTTGTTTCTTTGTTTGACAGCAGGTTAACTAGAGAAAAACTACAGAGTGGATCTCCACAAAACTTGGTGGAAGAATGAGACACGGGCCAAAGAAACAATCCCAATAGAACTTTGGCGTGGATCCGTACGAAGGGGTCCAGGAATATTTTTATTTTCTCTTTCCCAGGAAGTAATTTTTGGATTTTGATGAAGAAAAACAGGCATATTTCCAAGACTGATATCTGTGAGTGTTTGAAATGTGGTGCAGCGTGATTGAATTTAAAGGGGCAGTGAGCGATTCTTGTTGAAATATCTTTGAAAACTCAGCGCATATATTTCCTCTCCGTGTGTTAGCTGTGGCTTTCGTGCGCGCCGGGGGAAAAAGGTCGGGATTTTTCGGCTCAGCCCAGGCTCTGTACATCGAAAACCAAAAGAATCGGTGCGGACCGCACCACACAAAGGTGTGTGTGCAGTCTGTAAGCATCACGGGTCGACACCGTGAGACACGCGCCGGCTGGTGGCCCTGCGTCGCTGCGGTTTTGGCCTAGTGGTCAGTGCGTCGGGTTTGCGGCCGAGTCAGAGCAGTAAAATCACAACAAAAGAGCGAAACAAACTTTCTCCAGAATCGCGTGCTGCCACTTCAAGGACCCGCCGGGCCTTGGTCTTGTTTGTCGGTCATTGTGTTTGTTCGTCAGCAGGATTACGCAAAAAACTGCAGAACAGATTTCTACAAAACCCGGAGGGAGGATGGAACACGGGGCCAAGAAAGAACCCGTTGATGTTGGGAGTTTTTTGTTTAAATTTTCACAGACATTTTCAAAGATTTCCAGGCGTATATATCTCATGGATCTTTAGAGGACTGATTCTATGAGTCTGTGCAATTTGGTGCGGATCCAACTAAAGTCTGGATCCGGTGGATTCTCACCCGACTCAATCCCAGTGAACATCGCTGTCGTCGCTCGTCCCGCACGGCGTTGATAAACCTCACAGACACAGAACCTGCCGAGTCGTGCTCCTGAAACGCAGGACAAGCAGGACATTCACTGTTTCGCAGCCTCAACTTCAGAAGGCTCAGAGTGGAGATCCGTGACCCTCGCCCGGATCTGAAAAACGTCCGTCACACTTACAGGATACAACGAGAAACGCTGCGGCGGCGGCGGGCTTTGAAGCGGACGCCGCGTGCGCTCACGGCCGCGCGTGATCCGAATGCACATGAGCTTTTATCGCACATTGAAAGTGCGAGAGCCTCCTCAGGTCTCACGTCTTCTGCCTCCGCGGATCTTTGTCTGCGCCCCGGATGCTTTTGATCCTGCCGTCCATCGTGCCCCCCTCCCGCCCTTCGCTGCGATCAGCTCTGTGGACGACCTCTGCGTCAGTTAGCAGCGCTGCGCTGTGATCGGTCTGCTGCTTTTAAATACCCAAGGGCATCGGGAGGAGGGGGGGATGGGGGCAGGGGGCAGGGGGCATCCTTGAGTGAGCATACGCGGCCCCGCAACTCCAAAAACCCTTTCATCCAACACGCTCAGCATTTATCAAGCATATTCATCATTATCAATATGCTGCTGCAAGCGTGTGTGTGTGTGTGTGTGTGTGTGTGTGTGTGTGTCTACAGGAAGGGGAATATTGTGCTTGTGTGAGCAGGTCCAACGACTCCAGAAGAAGAAAAACGTCTGCGCAGTAAAACTCACGCGACCCCGACGCGGCGCCACGTCCGAGTCAACATGACGTTCCTCGTCTCGCCTGCGTTGGAGACAATCCGGGGAAGAGGTTCGTGGTAGAGCCAGAAATGAGACGAGCAGTCCCGTCCTCGAGGCCGTCCTCTACGGGACGCAGTGAAAAGCCAGACGTGTCCTCACGTGGCCGCAGGTCTCCGTCACCTCTGTCCCACTGACGGAGACGAGCCGACCGCGAGACGCTGCTGTGTGTGAGCGCGTGGTGTTGTGGCTGCCGACCTTATCAGTTTCCACGAGCAGACGGGGAACCTTGTTTCAGAGGGAGCGACGTCGGAGTCGTGTGAAGAAGAGTTGGTCGAGACCTTAAGACCTTAAACCTAACTGAGGTAGGAGAATTTATTCAACATTGATATTCGTTTCACTGGATGTGCAGGAAGTCTGGAGTCATACCGCCTCTGAAACAGTAACACACACACACACACACATCTCGTAGTCGATCAAGTAATAAAATGATGTATTCATGTCACACTTATCTAAACCAGAAGTTACATCTTCCCAGGAAAGGAGGAATCCCAACCTGCCTGCTCGTTATGATTCCTTAAGATGATATTTACCCTCGGCAAGGAGGTTATGATTTCGTTTGGTTGGTTGGTTTGTATTTTGTAGTTTGGTTGGTTGGTTGGTTGTTTTTTTTAAGCAGGACCCCTCGTCAGATTTCCAATAAAAATGTTTGTGTGAGCCATTGTGACAATACAGCTGGAAACTCGCTGAAAGACTCGCGGCGAGCGAGTTGGCGCTCCACCCAGGCGCCGGCCCTCGCGTGAATGTCAGACAGTCTCCTGCTGCGCTCTTCATATGTGATCAGTGAACTCCGGACCCAATTTTTTGGACATTTTTTCCAGACTTTATGTCTGTAAACAGCTTTGGTGGAAGGACGGGACATCGGCCACATTACATTTTGAAACCGATCCAGACAAAGGGGCGGATCCAGACATTTTGTTTTGGTCACTTTCTTTAACATTGTTAACAAGACAGGAAAGAATCTGTCATATTTAGACCCGGCTGACAAACAACCCAACAAACGGACAGGGGCAAAAACATAACCTCCTAACAAGTACATATTCATCTTCATCCATCTTGTACTTCCGAAACTCATCCCCCTGTGATCTCATGAAATATTGATTACGTCTGTGTAATACACTTTGTCGACTTGTTATCTGTTGCCCATCTGAAACGCGTTCATCTTCCCCTTAGCCCCCGTCAGGAAGCTTCCGACAGGAAGGAGAACAAAACATCATCCGTCACAGATTCTGATCAATCAAGATCTGATCTGAGATCAGCTACATTTTATAGAGGGTTTTCTTTTTGTCACTAAGGTTTTGTTTATTGTGAACATAATCATATCTGACCTGAATTCAGGCCTGAATGGGTCGTCATTAATTTGTCTTTGTCTTTCTTTCTTTTAAAGAAATTAAAGGTCACATGTATTAACGCTTTGAAGGCTGTTCCTCCACTCCGAGTGCACTATCCATCAATTCAGATTCATAAAAGATTTATCCTCCCACGAGAAGAAAGGCCGTTATTACCCCTCCCACCCCCGGAGACTTCCTCAGCCATACGCTCCTTCAATTACTTGTCAGCATTAGCGCCGGTGAATGTGTCATCAAAGCAAAACACACACTTCTTGTCTTTGCGTTTCTGTTTTGTGCGGCGAACATCTCCAGAGTCCGGAATTCATTCTCAGCAGCGAGGAGGT
This sequence comes from Scophthalmus maximus, assembly GCF_022379125.1. Taxonomy (NCBI): domain Eukaryota; kingdom Metazoa; phylum Chordata; class Actinopteri; order Pleuronectiformes; family Scophthalmidae; genus Scophthalmus; species Scophthalmus maximus. Next base: position 1,743,142 of record NC_061527.1, read on the forward strand.
TTCTGATTCTTCGATATCACTGGAGGTTTGTACCTCATCCGCTCCCACGGCACCCGGATCTACATCCATCCACGATGAGCACGTGGACCTCAGCCGCCATTGGGGTGTTTTTCCCAAAAGGGGGGAGCAGCTGACCAGGGGTTACATCTGAATAACTCATTTGTAGCTCCCAAATTTTCTCCCAGTAGTTTATGTCTTCCTTTTGTACTTCCTGCCAACAGCCGGCCCCGCGGAGGCCCCGCGTGACGGGGGCGCGGCTGACACGCGCATTCGGAAGGAATAAAAACGTCGGCCCGCATGTTGCCTGGTAATAACACCGTCTGCCAGTCATGCGTCCGCCCGCTGTCGAGCTCGGAGAGGAGCCCTCGCCCGAGGGACGGCAGACGACTTCATCCATCACAATGAGCGGAGTGGGGAGTTCGCCGCGTGACGGGGGAACATGAGACGTGGCTTTTAGTGGGAAACCGCCGATCGATCCCCCTCAGGGCTGCGGCCGCTCGTGGCGACAGCATTCACCTTGCTGACGACGCGTCAGCGTCCCCGAAGCGGAACCACAGCCGACGGCTCGGAAACTGCAGCGGAACAAAGCTAAACCAATTACAATTTGTTCTTAAATGAAATGAGGCGTCCTCAAATCAAATGTGCATGAATTTGCTTGAATGTCCAGAGCATAAATGTGCACATTGGATGAAGACAGGTTCAAAATTCTTGTTTTGTCTTTTTGAGACTTTAGAGTCAAAGGTTGTTTTTCTTCTACTCTGGAATTTGGACTTCAGCTTGGACCCTGAAAAAATTAAGACTTCCAGTATCTTTCTCGTTCGATATTACAGTCAAAAGTTTTTATATTAAAAAAACGTAAACTGCTTTCTGGCTTCTCCGTCCTGGTTTCAGTTTCCACTTAGAGTCTGATTCAATTGCAAACCCCAAGAGTAAAGGTTCCACTGACCTGCCGATTTCCCGCTCATATGATAAAAAAAAAGAATAAAAACTAATTTTGAATAACTGGGACTCGAACCGCCGAGACAGAATGGCGCAGCAGAACTGGACACACTTCTGTTGCGACGCACGTCTGAATGCGATGCTGCACCTTGAACAACAAACCGTCTTAATGAACGTCAGCTGCGGAGATAATGAGGATTAATGCGAGGCGCCGCGCTTTCAATTACGGGGACGTCATCAGAAAGAGTCGGGCTCGTTGATCTGATTAAACGGAGTCGTCTGTCACCGTGGACAAAGCCTGATTCTTCAGAGAAATGTGTTGAGCACAGCAGACGAACGAGGCCACAAGGCCCGGGAGTCGGGGCTGAGGAGGGAGATGCGATTAGGAGCCAGTTCTCTCCAACCTGATATCCTCATTAAAACCCTGTTTACCAGCAGCAACAAACAACAGCTGAGGGAGGATCGTTCTGTCGCACAGGAGAGACGACGTCACAACTCACCACATACCTGAGAAACCACAAGCCAGGTGATTAGCAAATACTCTCATTCAAACCTCACATCTTGAATATGATCAACGTTGTATTTGGATGTGCTTGTTAGCTCTGGAACCTTCATTTTGACACAAGTATTTATCGTAAACCATCGCTGTGCTTGAACGAAGTTAGGAACGAAAGAAGGAACCAACGAAGGAACCAACGGTGGAACCAACGAAGGAACGAACAAAGGAACGAACAAAGGAACCAACGAAGGAACTAACAAATGAAGAAACAAAGGAACCAACAAAGGAACCAACGAAGGAACCAACGAAGGAACCAACGAAGGAACGAACAAAGGAACGGACGAAGGAACCAACGAAGGAACCAACAAAGAATGAAGGAACCAACCAAGGAAGGAACAAAGTAACCAACAAAGGAACCAACGAAGGAACCAACGAATGAACCAACCAAGGAATGAACGAAGGAACGAACAAATGAAGAAACAAAGGAACCAACAAAGGAACCAATGAAGGAACCAATGAATGAACCAACCAAGGAATGAACGAAGGAACCAACAAAGGAACCAATGAAGGAAGGAAGGAACAAATGAAGGAACAAAGGAACCAACCAAGGAATGTAGAAACCAAGGAAGGCAGGAATGAAGGAACCAACAAAGGAACGAATGTGTTCTCTGACCATGACAGTATAAAACCAAGTACATATATAATTTTTTCTTTCTTGTTGACTTCACGTCTGATTTCCAGATGTGATGGAACAACATCAGTTTGAATATCTCATTTCTCAATATCTCACTGCACCGTCCACAGCTTCCTCGACCGCGTGAGTCGGACGTGAAGATATAAAACCCTCAGACGACTCTGTCACGTACCAGCATCAGAAACGAGTGGACTCATGTGTTCGTCGGTTTCGTCTCCGTCCGTCTTCTCGTCTCTGAGTCGGTTGTCACGGACGAACACCAGGAGAATGTCAGTGAACTCATCTACAGTCTGTGGTATTTATTGCTTCTTCAAACCGTTGGGGGGAAAAATAACAAGACTGTAAAAACTAAATGGAGACACATTAGTGAAATAAAACCATAAATCATAACCAGACACATAAAAAATGAAGCAGTAAGTAAACGAGGGACGGCGAGGACGAAATGAGAACAAGACACACCGGTTACACGTTAAGCGGCGTCCTGTTAAATCAGTACTGAAGTAATTTAAAAGTCAGTCAGGCATAAACAGCAATATGAAATAATAAATGTCACATAAGCATAACTTTCAGTGTATTATTATTCAAATCATCTTCGTAAAATGTCTCCCAGCGAGTTCTGGGAGGGGGAGACTGAAGGTCATCGCATCCCGCAAGCGAGCGGAGCGTCAATCAACGGAGGAGGAGGAGGAGGAGACGCACCTTCACCACGACGGACATGTGCAGGTGCACACGTATGTGGGTAAAGGTCATGTTGTGGAAACACCCCCCCCCCGTCTGAATAACAAGCAGGGGCTTTTATTGTGAAAGGGGAGAAAAGAATATCAGAGCGTCCACACACACTGTCACACTCAGCGTGTTCTGTCCTGTTCTCTCCCTGAGCTCAACATCTGGACACAGCTGGTGGCACGCCGACACCTGCGGCCTCTGGTCTCCGCTGAGCAACAAGGCTGCGAAACACCGGACACGAAAAGAAAAGTCCTTCCACCTCTTTTCAATCGATTCTGACGGATTCTAAAGTTTTGATGAGCAGAAAAGTATAACAAATGTATGTTTGTGTGACGCATTCATGATCCCCAGAGGATGAAGCATTTCCCTGAAATATCTCGGTAACTGTTGGATGGATTCCACCGACGTTTCGTAATCGACGTTCGTGTTCCCCAAAATGAGTCCTGATCAGTTTTCACACATCAGTTTGCTCCTGATTCAACAACCCTCGTGGGGTCACTCCGACCTGGACGAGAGAGAATCTCCACAATAAGGTCATTCTCTATTGTAAACCTAATGATTTGGAAGGACTTTGGGCTTCATCTCGTTTTTTTCCCCAGATATGAGCTGCGATATGAAGGTGAGGAGCCGATACTGTACGTGACACATCTGGACGAGTCCCGTCCTTCGGCCCGTCTCCGGGGGTTCAGTCGCCGTGAGACGTCTGGGGGACGAGCAGCTGCACACAGCAGGCGTCCAGCAGGGATGACACACACACGCACACACACACACACACACACACTGTACAGAGGAATGTTGTTCCAAGGCCAGCGACAATCCACAAAGGAACAGATGAGCACCAACAGAGAAGAGACTTGGCTGTGGTTATCAGTTGCTGCTGGCGGCTCGTCCGATGATTCTGCTTCACTGTACAACTCATTTATTTCACACAAATTCGTTTGACGCCGCTCATTTCGCCTCCTTCTTGTAGCTCTGACCGTCGTTTCCACCGAGTTACAAGTTGCGTTTTTACTCCGGAGACACAACAAGGGGTGAGGTCGAATTGTCAAAGTGGCTTAGGAAGTTTCCTAAATGTTGACGTGACCCGGAAGTGTTCGATCAGCAGCCATGATAAGAGCTGTTCAGATTCTCTAAGTGCTTATGAAAGGAACTTCAATGCTTCCTTTCCTATCTCCTTTAGCGTAGGGTACACTGGAGCTTCCTTTGTGAGAGTAAGGAGATAAAGACGCCCCACAATTCATTGCGGTAGCGATATTTAACAGGACGCGCCATGCATGAAACATAAACGATTCAAACCAAAGTAGAAGTAGAAGAAGTAGAAGAGTATGAATATGACCCAGAAGAGACGCACGTCATCATGTAAGTTACTTTTGGGTATGAATCATAACATCTGATGTCACACGGTGGTAAAACACTGAAACATGCTGATGGAGCCGCTGAGGACGTAGATTAGTGAAAGTGGAGTCGGATTCTCTGAGCGGCGCTGTCGACTTCTCCTACGTCCTATGAAGCCTTCTTCACACCTTTCCTTGACCTCGTGACGTTTTCCACTGAGGTCAAGGAACAGTGGAGAGGAAGGACAATCCGACCTCACCACAACATGTTGGGGAACCTCGCTGCTCTTCAACGTAGCCCTTGTGTGGTTCTCTGGCTCCTCCTTTTCCTATCAGGTGGTTAGCGCACCTGTTAGCGCACCCGTCGGCCTCGTGGCTTCCTCTTCCTGCTGCCATGTGTGATGGTTGAGCCGTGGTCCTGTGTCTGGTTCCCTCTGCGGAGGTTCACAGAGTGTGAAGAGCTGAAGAAGCTTCGGTCTGCCGAGGTTCGCTCACCGTGGCCTCTGGTTTAGCTTCTTCAGCAGCGTGATTTTCCGCTGACACTTCCTGGTTGAAACCCTTTTCATACCTGGTAAGTAGCTTGAAGCTTCTAGCTTATATTTGCAGCTTGTGGAGAATTCTGATTCTGATATTGTGTCATTATGTCCGTGGACCTCACCTGCTGCTGCTTGTTTCTTTCTTGGTTTTAGGTATTTGCCATATTTGGCCACTTTTTAGACTCTTCTCTTCTCGTTGCTATTTCAAAAGTCTTTTAACCAGCTTGTAGCACCAGTTCTAGTTCTGTCTGTTCACTCACAAACTAAACCTAAGCTTTGTCTGCCAGCGATGTTTTCCAGTTCTTTCTTTAATTTTGATTAATTCAATGAAAATCCTTTTGTCTTTGGAATCACGTCTCTTTATGATTTGTTAAACTGTGGATTCAAGGTCTCTCGTCTACAGGTCTCAATTCCATCCAAAGTTTAAAACTGAACATGGTTTACAAGTTGGTTGAAAGCGTCTGTGCATGTGGTCAAGTTTCTCAAAAGATCACGGAGATGCTTATTTTAGAATTTACCGTTTGCGGTACAGTAAACTGTTCATGACGCCTCCGCGGCGGCCATTTTGTTTTGGGGGTTGTCATCTCAGGAAACGACTTGCGGGGGAATTCTTTCAAAGTTGGTGCACATTTGAAGATGAGCTGGTTTGATTTTCGTTGCCCGAACGTTCTCTCTGGGGAAAAAACATGTTTTTTGGGCCATAACTCGAGAATTTATGAACTTAACGAAGCAATTTAACAAAAAAGTCTAATAGGATGAAATGATGACGAGGTCCTTAACTTGACCAGTTCTATGTTTGGAACCTTGTGTGAAGAGTAGAGGGAGTTGGATTGCGTTCCATTATACTTTTCCTCGGAAATCCGGGTGGTAATTTTTTTCCGACTCGGAGGTCGCAGTTCTGAGTTCTGAGATCATACTGGAACGATTAAACCCGACTTCCGATTTCCGAGGTACAATGGAAGCCTGGTGATTTCCCACAGGCAGAAAAGTTGCCGGTCCAATCACAACCGATTATCTGACAATGGGCGGGGTTTGAACAACCAATCTCCTCCTCTGGTTGTACGTCTGTCCAATCGCTTTCGAAGGCATTTAGCTCTGTGTCCGTCTTGGAAATCGAAAATGAACGTAGAGGTTCCAGACTAGTCCTCATTCGAGGATTAATCTGGCTACACCAGACTATGAGGTGATGGATCTGTGAACTACTTTTTTCCCTGTGAGCAGCCTGATGTCCGGACACTGAAAACAATGGTTTACCCAACGACGACCGGCGGCTCGAGTCCAGGTTGGTGTTGTTCCAACAGTCTTCTCACTGACACAATGAATGTAAACACTGTCTGTTTCCTCCTCTGGAACAAAGACTTGTTGTATGTTGTTAGATTATTTAGTAATCTCTCGAGGAACAAACACGAATATGTGCAAACTTAATCCCAGTGTTAACATGTGCTCTCTGCTCACAGGTGCTGCTGTCCGCAGAGGTCCAATGACCTCAGGGTACCTCCAAAACACACACACACACACACACACACACACACACACACTGTTAATATTTACACTGGCTGTTTATGTGAAGTGTCCTGAGTAATGAAACAACAGTTCTGTTTATATTATAAAGTAGACATGATAAGTGACCTCATCATGATCCTAACTCGGCACATATTCAAAATCAGATGCAAAATATGACCTTATTTGACTCATAAAAGACAGATTATGATATGGCACTTAAAGGTTAAAGGTTCATTCCGTGCCTGGGTCATGCGTCCTTTGCGCTCCGCTCCCTCGGTGGGCGGAGCGCACCGTGTTCTCCTCCCGCGCGTAATCGCGCACCGCCGGAGGAGGACCGGACCGGCGCGTAATGACACACCGCCGGAGGAGGACCGGACCGGCGCGTAATGACACACCACTGGAGGAGGACCGGCGCGTAATGGCACACCACTGGAGGAGGACCGGCGCGTAATGACACACCGCCGGAGGAGGACCGGACCGGCGCGTAATGACACACCACTGGAGGAGGACCGGCGCGTAATGACACACCACTGGAGGAGGACCGGTGCGGAGGGACGACGCACCAGGCAACACTCACACCGGCAACCTGTCAGCCAGCAAGAGGCTCGGCTCCCGGTGCGTCGCCATGTCGAAGGAAATGATTATGATTATGAAAAAAATATATACTGATTTTTAATCCTCGGAAACATTGAGACTTTTCTATTTTTTCTATCAGTGCGCACTTTGCTGAGTGACCGGAGCTCCGAGGTGTCCACTGCTCATCATGTTCGTCTCCGGAGGCTCGTGGCTTCACCCGGGTCCGGTCCCGGTTCAGGTCCCGGTCCTGGTCCTGGTCCTGCAGCTCGCGCTGTGGAACATGGTGAGTTCCTCCTCGACACGTTCCAGGTTCCAGGTCCTGTGGCGACAGTCAGTGTGTGTGTGTGTGTGTGTGTGTGTGAGTTTGTTCATTCCTTTCATTTTATTTTCATTTTCATAAATCAGTCTGAATTTGCTTGAAAGATCTGAATCTACACAGAGGCAACAAAACCAAGTTTCTTAAAATAGCAACCACTTCCTTTCAGCATTGAATATTTGACATATTTGTGTGCTTGTTTTTATTCATCCTCTCACCTCTCGTCCTACTTGACATAAGATGCTATGAGGGATTTCTGTCACATCGAATTTAATAAAAATGGGACAAATACATTTGTGATAACCCGAGCAACCACTGCTTCGACTCGTTGTAATGAACTGTACAAAGCTCATACTTGAGATATGTAAGTTTCGTGGGTTATGGATTTAATACCACGAGCAATTTCTTCATCACTTTGTCCCAGTTTTGTGATGGTGAAGTGCATGGGAAGGGGAAATAGAAAATGAATCTGGAGGAGATGCTCAGGCAGCTGTTTCCTACATGTGTATATTTATCGCCCTGATGCGATGTCTCACATCTCCGGATTGAATTAAAATAATTAGCTCACCGAAGGCTGATTTGTCTTGAGCGGTGTCAAATCCCTGAGGATCACTCGACTTAATGACGGGGTTAAAAAAAGAAGACAAGAGAAGAGAAGCACCTAATTGTGTTTCTGAGTGATGGACACGCTTTTTTAATATTCCTGACTTTTGCCTCGTCAATTTGACTTTTGTGTTTCTGTGTGGTTTTGTGATTTCAACTATCATGTGCAATAAGCACAGACATACCTCCAGTAAATATGAAATGACCAAAGATTCAGATTCGGACGCGTCTCCTGTGACTCGGCTGACCGATGTCTTTGGCTTCATGTTGCTGTGAACGTCTAATGTGGTCCGTTGGTTTCACAGAGTTAATCTCCGAGGTCTCCGACCGTGACGATTGAAGCAGCCGATCGGACGGATATCAGAGGGATGTTTGATTCACTCACCTCGTCGCCCACACTTGATCCTCATCTCAGTCGCAATTCCCCGTAAAAATCATGACCCACAGCGACCGTCCGTTAATAACACGCAGACGATGTGAAGCTGATGTTGATCAGAAACTCTTTCCCAATCATACGAAGCCACGAGTCAGAAAATGACCTCGTTTTGAAATGGAATTATTACGATATATAACAGGTTAGCGTTGTCAAAGTGAAGCTTCGTCTCAATGTCCAGAGGCTCTTGGGTTCGTACTACAGTCAGTGAACGCATCGCTGTCGTCGGCTCATGTTCAGTTCTGTGGTTGTCACCCGAATGCCTCCGCTGTGCGCGACGCGACTAATCGAGCGGCCTGTCATTCTTTCGACAGTTCATCGAGCTCGTCGATCGTCTCTGAGGCTTTTGGTCTTTTAATTCCTCCTAATGAGGACGTGACGCCGGCGACCGGAGCAGCTCCGATGAAACACGCCGGTTCATTCAGGGATTCAGTGACAGTCGAGGAAAAAGAAAATTTTCCTCGATGGAGAGCAGTTGGCCCCAGATTACACTGACACAGAAGAGGGACAGAGGTTGGATGTTAATCCTGACACACACACACACACACACACACACACACGTAGAGATTGGTGAACGGAGACCAGTTTCAAACGTGTCAGACAAAAAAACCTCCCGGTGCCGAGTGGCAGTGACCCACGCCGCCCTCGTCTCCATGGTTACAACCAGCTGCACGCTGTCCTCCTCCTCCTCCTCTTCTTCCTCCTCCTCCTCCTCTTCCTCTTCTTCTTTAAGGTCTTTAAAAAAGTGCCAGATCTCCTCCCATTTGTTGTTCTGCTGCATTTTACAAAAAAGGTCTAAATCAAATTCCGTCCATCTCGTCGCTGCAGTTCACCCGGATTCCGAACACATAGAGGCGGTCTTGCTGTGTGTCAGGTCAAAGGTCATCGAGACACAATAACCCACATTCATTCGAAAGATGACGGAGAGATCTGAGGGAGGCCACCATTCAATACACCTATTGTGTCATCGCCATTGTAAAATTGATGAGAAATAACCACCTGGAGCTGGAGCGTCTGTTGACAGTGTAACAGGACACACACACACACACACACACACACACACACACACTGATGACATCAGAGACCTGGTGATCGCGTGTCCTCTTGCATCCACTGTGAAATGTTTGAATGTAAACGACGGGCAGCTCGGTGAAGGTCGTCTCGCGGCGCGCTGCGATTTGAGTCGCTGATTGAAAAACAAATGGCACCGCCGCCGCGCAAACCGTTGCCATTTAGAATCGAGGGCTCCAATAATTAAAGAGCGCGCTCAAATGGCACTCGACACACACACACACACACACACACACACAATCTGACATCAGTGTCCAGCATCTATGAAGCTGCAAACCTGCAAATCACGTTTCTGTGCGAACTTGTCAATAAACGCTTAATTCATTTAAAGAAAAAATGCTTTGAATCTGAACATAATCCAGCCGGTGATTCAATTCCCAGTGTGTCATTCTTTTATCTGATTCCACTTCCTGGTTTCCGTCAGCGTCTGAAAGTTCAACGTGAACGCGACGTGTTCTGGAGCGTTTAGTTCAACGAGCGTATTCAACAGGACGTAGAAACATGGAGACTCACGCGGAGGTCGCTCCACCTCATGGAACTATATCTAAATCTTATATGAACACAGAGTTATGGACGATACGTTCAATTCCTGGAGATTTCACACTGGAGCTTTAGAGTTCCATCCGTAAACTTATCTGTTGTTGCCGTCCACTTGTGAGACCTTCTGAAGTCTTGTTTGCGTGAAGCAGGAGTTTGTTCCATAAACCTCCCTGGGCAGATATGATGATACCACGGTGCTGGTCTGTGTCACGGTGACGCTGCTGTAGGTGCGGTCATGAGGGAGAAGCACTTTGAATAAACACTGGACATGTTTAGTCTCTTCCCGGTGAATTCTCCTCATATCAGGTTGTGTTGGAGTTACACCATGTGCATTTATCACGTAATCCTTCAAATAGAACATGATTGTTTGAACAGAGTTATTATCAGGCTTTCCTTATATACTAGTTAATCTGTTGTTTACCTCGACGAACTATTCAAATCTATCCAAAGGGGGAAAAACACTCCATTGCTCATTTGTCTTTGTCTGGGGGACGGTTTCACCATGTCGGTTCTTGGAGAAAAGTCCCGGTGAAGTGCTCTCGGTGCGAGGGGGTTGGAAATGTTACGCCGCATTGCTCCTGCGAGTTCGGCCGCACCGCCACTCTCTGTCCGGAGGCGGACGTCGGGAGGATCTCGATGCTGATTGGCTCTCGCGACGTTGAGTCACGCGAAGTTGCAACTGGAGCGGACGAGCCCAGTTTCGCGTCTTAACATCGTCCGCGCCGAATTTCCAGAGGCGAATTTTGCGTAATCCTTTATCATGGCACAAAACAACGAATTGCAAAAACAATTTCCTATGGGATAGATTTGGGTATGAATATTTTTTCTTAGAAGGTTGGAGTAGAAAATAGAAATTAACCGACCTAACCTCTCAAGTTTTAAAATTCCAAAACTATACTAGAGTGTCAATTATCTCTGAAAGCAACAAATGTTGTTGTTTTTTCTCGTGCAGATTAACATGAATAAACGTTCATGTAGTTTTATTTCTGTTTGCCAAGAATCAATGTCATTTTTTAAGCATACTTAAACCAAACAGAAGTCAGTACTCATATTATATATATATCTATTGTTGTACCAACCTTTCCTACTAACTTATGGACACAGATAATTCGCTCTGACGTTATTTCTGGGAGGAATATTAATCCAGCGACGACTGCTGACTCTTCCAATGTAACAATGTATAAACCATCCCCGTGTCCTCATGTATGACTGAACGTCGAGGGCGATCTCTCTCTCTCTCTCTCTCTCTGCTCCTCAGGCGGAGGCCATCCACCCGGACTGCGCCCTGGTGGTCCAGCACATGAAGGCTCAGGACGAATGCAACCGGATCCTCCACCGGGAGGAGGAGATGATCAACAACCGCTCCAGCAGGACAGGTCGCTCATTTGTTTTTCTACCGTCGCGCTCATCAGTCCGCCGGATGAACTCCCGTCTTTATGTGCACGACATCACGAGCAGAACCGCCAACGATCTGCCTCGTATGGAACTAGACGAAATGCTGAGCAGGCAACTTTGGTTTAAGTGGCAGCAATAAGAGATACAGACGTTTTGCACACGGCCTATTAGTACATGATCAGTGCATGGTTATTATTAAAATACCATCTCCTCCAAACCCTCACCTGAATTGTAGAGCAGCTGGACGCCGTCGTCCTGCAGCTGCCGATCGCCGCTCTTTAATCGAGCGCGTAATGAGCACAGTTTGCTTCCTGTTATCAAATCGCCGTCCTTCACTTGGCAGAACAGCCAAAAACAATCAGGGGAACTAATCGGCGAGCAGACGTGTGATTTAAAGGGACTGATTGGTCCGGCGCCGGTTCATCCCTGCGGCTCAGACAGAAGGTGGAGCGACTGAATCAGAAAGAGGAGATTCATCCTCTATCCTCCCCCCGATGGCTCAGGAACAAACCGGCAGCTCGTCTTCCTGCTCTTCCGCCATCCGTCGGAGAAGCGCGTTGATCAAACCCCACGTGTCAATTCTCCGTGTTCAGAATTCGGTTGACGGCGTCACCCCGGGCGGTTTCAGTTTAATCGGTGAACCAGACTTCACCGAGTGATAAGTGACCCGTTCTGCTGCCTCCTCACTCTGGTTGTGAAAGCATAAGTTACACGCACCTTTGCAGGATATAAATCGACACCCACAACAGTGAGATTTCCATCAAAATACAAAATTCTCAGCTCCCTCCCTTCACCGTCATGTCGCCGTATGGAGTTTGTCCATCGTGGGCAGAGAACTGAGAAGAGGGGCACAACGAGATGACGACGATGAGGAGCGTTGGAGTTCACTCCCAACTAAACCAGAGCTGTAAGACACAAACCAGACGTAACATGAATGAATATTTAGCCACAGCTGAGGAGAAGCGTCGGGGCCATGAGGGTCAGGCCTTCACGTCTTTGACCAAAGTGCTGTGGTAAATACAGATGAGAGCTGGAAGGAACTATATTCCACAAGTATTGTAACTGTACACTTTGTACTAACTCGGTTAGACCTTTTTACTTTTGCATTTACGGTACTAACACTTTGTACATTTAACTCAGCGCTGGAGTTTCAGTCAGCATCATGAAAATCTCATCATGCATCGCGGCTGTCAGACAAAAATAGGCCCTTTTTACACCAAACACGGCTTTTCATAGGCGTAAATAATCGTTAATAATCATTAATTATTGCTCTGTTTTCTGTTTGTACTCAGTTTTGAGCCAGAATCCAATCTGTGACAGTGATGACCAGCTTTACATTTCATTTGATCGGTCTCCAGAGAATATCCTCAGCTCACTACAGATCTTCTAATCCTTCAACTTCAGCAATGGGAACGCTACGATTCCACTCTTCATTCGGCCTCTAGCCAGTTTTTGAAGGTCAACAGCCGACACCAGATTTCCCAGCTTGTTCAGTTGGCAATATCTTATCGAGTTCACAGAACAGCAGCTCACGTGGAGATAGCGTGTGCTCATACGGCGACTATTTGCTGTTTGAATAAGGAAAAACACGTAAGTGATACGTGGGGGAGACCAATATTTATACTGTATATGACATTACCACCATTAAGTGATTAATGAACAAAGGAGAACTTCATATGATTGAGTTAATCGAGAAGCCCGATGCAACACGATGCTGCTACATGCGTCATCATTGTGAAGCCAGAGGGTAAAACGTCGGCTAGACCCGCTTTGTTTGCTAGCTAGGATAGCTTAGGTGATGGCTAACAAATTGTTAGCGACAAAGTTTTGCCCCTGTCGCAAGGAACTAGAACTAGAAACCTTAACAACAATGTCTTAACAATTCTCATTTTGATAACAATGTTAAAATAATAATAATTAAAAGTGAGGTAGAAGAGTTTTAACGGGTCGGCTAGCATTTCGGCTAACGTCTTTATACAAACTTTACTCCCTTTCTGCGCCAACAAATGACCACAATCTATTCATTTGAATTTCTAAATTCAGGCTCCTCTTGCCACAACATTTGACACATGAACGTGGATGAATCTCTTTAAGAGGGATTTCGTCACACGCCAGCTTTTGCTTCGCCATAGCTGGGGCTCATTTCGTTGCCCGTTTCCCTCTGTGCATATAAAAGACAGAGTTGGCGGATGCTTGTTGCCTCACGATTCACCTGCACACATGATAATCAGGACTTATCAGGAGTGTCGGAGCCCCGGTGATCAGCTGAGGTCGGGATGAGTGCGATGAAGAGTGGCGCTGCAAGGGGCGACTGCGGCTCATGAAATGTTGATTGGGAGAATTGAAAGATTGCACAGGATATGGAATTTGCAGATTTCGATGCGGTTACATTTGGCTGTTGACAGGAACGGAGGACGACCGGGTAAAAACAGTGCGTTTACATGAGCAGCGGTAACCGGCGTGTGGTCTCAACCCGGTGGAGTGAATAACCGGGTTATGGCAGTTTCTCCCCGTATGCATGAGCAGGGAAGAATGGAAAGAATGACGGGAGTAACTCTTCCTCCGGTACAGTAGGTGGCGCTCTTCCAACGTACGTCCGGTCGGAATGAGGCTTCGGAACTTGGAGAGCAGGAGTAGAACACGGACGACTTTTCAGCGCCGTACATTTCGTACGTTCTCTACGCCTCAGTAACGTCAACGTTGCCGTTGGCGACGTCCTCGGGTTTAAAGGTGAAGCTTCGTGTTGTTTTTTGGCGCCGTTGCCTCCTGCGACTGGGGGAGGGGCAGTTCTAACCTACGGAGCGTGCGCTGAGGCGTAGCCCAGAGTTTACCCCCAGCTAAGGTGTCCACATGCACAAACACCCTGGTTACAAAAGGAGTTATCTAGGTCATACGAGAACGTCGTATGAGAACTGCGATTTTAGCCTTGCCTTGACCCCGACTACCATCGGGTTTTTAAATTGCATGTGAACGCACTGACATCTCACTTTCCCTCTGTGGCCCCAGTCTCCGGCGTGAGAAGCCTAATCAACTGCCCGGTTGTGGGAGGGGAGGGGAGATGTCTTGTCAACGTTGGGTCAATTACCTTCACACCTCCAGGAAGCTCGACCAGAGGAGAACCCACAGGACGCAACGGCGAGGAAACGAGGACGCAAAGCAGGATTAAGTGAAGACGAAGAGCGTTAACGACCTCGTCCGTTTTCCAAGGATACTTGTAATTAGAGCCGCAGTGAGCGGCAGGCGGTGCTGTCGTCCACGTGTCGGGCCTTATTTCCACGCAGTGTTGACATTTCCTCAGATGGTTTGACACCGCGGCGCTCCCTGCATCTCTGCGGTTACTCGCAGACGTCATTTTCATAACTAATTACACGCACACTGAATACCAGAGGTGGAAAGCTCCTATAAGTCGCATTGCAGAAAATAATTGGTCTGTAAATATATGAACATTACGGGATTAACAGTTTAGAGGTTCCGCCGTTTGATATGATCGTGAATTGAATGTCCTTTGGGTCGCGACACAAATGTTTGGCGTGACCACATGTGAGTAGACCCATGACCTGCTCGAGTGACATACCCTCGTGGCTCGATGTCACGAAAAGACAATTAGCGTTGAGTTCCATGCTCCTGACGTCCACGTCCGACAGAGAACGGGCGGATACGTACAGTCGGGTTTCGTTTACGACGGCTAAATCCACCGATTCACGGCAGATGGGCACGTTACGCGTCGCTTCACGGAGAACAAGCCACTGATTAAAAAAACGGGGCGTGTCCAGCAGCAGCGATGTCTGTGGGAGAGAAGTGACTTCCCCTCTGTCGCGTACTTTGGCTTTTGCAACTTGGCAAGGGAGAAAGCGTTGACTGCTCAACGTGAAGACCTTTCGCCTAGCGACGGTTACGTTGTTGGGAAGTTCAGTGTGACTCGTGACCCTTCTCACAAGGAACCAGTCGTTACTCTCAAGTTGTCCGGCGAGGCCCGTCCACGCATCCAGCGCACTGTCCTCAGCCATTTCCTGAAGGGAAGTCCGACAAATTACACAAAATGCAGGCGAGTTTTTAAAGTTGAACCCCGAGGAGAGAAGAACCTGGCCAGTGGCCCCGATGTAATTTGAGTTTCAAGCCCACTGGCGTACGTGTTCTACTTGATATTTAATAGGAAAGTAATGTCAAGGTTCCCCTTCCACTCTTGCCAGTCGGCTGCAGAGATGTGAACATTGTCTGCAGCCGTCTCAGTCCGTCGAGCACCGACTCGACGTTCAGTGTTGCCTGGATCGTGTCGGTGTCAGGTGGGAGCAGGGGTTTGGATTAGACGTCCAGGGAGTAGAGATGTTTCAATCTAAACAGATCACGAAGCAAACTTTGTTATCCCCCATAATCCCCCCGCCCCGTCCTGAATCACTGATGAAGCTCTCCGTCCGTCTGAACGTCTCCCCTCTGTCTCTTCTTGTTCCTCCGTCCACCTCTGCGTCTCCCTCGTCACATAAGCTTGTTTATTAAAAGGGCAGATATTGTGGTGAACCTCCCGGCGGAGGGCCTCTTCTCCCGTTACGGTATGACAGCGGCGGCAGTGTGCGTGACACACGGAAGACGAATGCTTTTACTGGACCATGAAAACACTGGGCGGTGAAGTGTGTGAGAGAGGAACGGAGCTGCAGCCGGACCAGGACGAAAAAAACGCTGGGATATTTGGCCGTAAAGGTTCAGTTGGAGGTTTTGGTCACATTATTCAAATGTGACCGTTATTTACATCACGTAAAAAGTGATAAAATGTCACCTGGTAATATTCACTAAAGGTCACGTGAAATGTCAGAGGGGGTGAATCCTTGTGCCTTGTCCCTCGGGTTTGACTTCGTCCACCTGCCTCCGCTCCTGACAAGAATTATAAATCCAATAAGTGGAATTGGACGACGGCTGCGATTAATAAGAAAACGACGCGCGCCTCAAAGAAATGTTCCGTCACCACCTCCAGAGCAAAGTCGTCTGATGAAGATTTCCAAATAGGCCATGGCATTTCCTAGAATTATGATTCTATGTCCTTGTTTTCCCAATGAGACTATCATGGATTATGTTGCGTTAAATGTCGTCGTCAGTCAGCGTCCCTCACTCTCCCGGACTAAGTGCTCGATGTGTCAATCATTAACCGACTATAGTTTCCTCAAGTGGATAATTGTGTTGAAGGAGTTGTTATCTTGGGAAAACAAACGAAATACGTTAGGGAATATTTCACTGATACTGTACGTTCAACACCAACAGATATATTACAACAACATTTCCTGGTTATGTATGTGAAGTTCCCCCAACATAACCACAAAAACCATGAAATCATACTTTGTTGCCGTTTACTGTTGGAAACCAAATGATTTATGTTGCGCAATGGATTCAGGAGGGGCAGATATATTGATCAACAATATTTCCTTTATTATGATGATTTACCAAAAAAGATATATTGTAATTTCTGTTGATGAAATGACTCGTATATATGTAAGTGCTATAGAGCTGCAACAGTTAATCGATTAGTAATCAACTTCTAAATTAATCGGCAACTAGTTTGATAAGGGATTAATTGGTTCAAAATTCTCTGATTTCAGCTTCTTAAATATGAATATTTCCTGGTTTCTTTGCTCCTCTGTGACAGTGAACTGAAGATCTTTGGTGTCTGGACAAAACAAAACATCATGTTGGCGGTTTGTGAAACACGATCGACAGTTTTCACCATTTTATGAACCAGACAACTAATCGATTAATCGAGAGAATAATTGACAGATTAATCAATAATGAAAATAATCGTTAGTTGCAAGCCCTGAAGTTCTATGCGATGAGGTTATAGGATTTTACGGCCTCCAGCCAAAAAACCACTTTATTGTGTCGTGATTTAATTGTCGTCGATTGTGGGTTAGGGTTAGCCCCCCCGTGACCCTTAAATGGATAAAGCCCTAGACGATGGATGGCTTTTTGTTCTTTTGCCGTTAACAGGGACGAACACGCGCGGGCGTCAAAGCCTGACGTGGAGCACCGGTCGGCTGCATCCTGCCGCTGACGCGAGCTTTAACGAGCAGCTAATGAGCGGCGTGCTGATGCTGATGCTGATGCTGATGCTGATGCTGATGCTGATGCTGATGCTGCGGCGCTCTGGGATGCAGACAACAGCTCCGTGGCCCCCCCGCACCTCCGCGCCGCTGCAGAGCCGTTAGGGCGGTAACAGCCTCGCGCCGGGGGCCATTTTCAGTCCACGCTGAGACATGAAAGTGATTTGTTTTCTGTCTGTCTGTCGCCTGGTGATCAAACAACAGCCTTGATGAAAGCCACACATTTTCTTTTCTTTCTTTCTTTTTTTTTTATGAATAAAAGGGAGAGGTCAAGGTGACGATGTTTGGCCCGAGAAGCCGCAGCGGATTCCAAAAGCTGCCGCGCGCCATTACGAATGAATGAGGAGTTGTCGTGATGTTTTAAATGGACACGGGGGGGCGAGCAGCTTTGATGTGGCGAGGGCGTCGCGGTGGCAGAGACGAGAGACGAGAGACGAGAGACGACTCATTACTGCTTCTTGGCAGGGAGCTTGAGCAAGATTCCTAATGCTTCATTAAAGGAGCTTTTTCATTTTCGCTTCACTGTTACTGCACCACAAGTGGGCAGTATAAAGAGGAGTACAGTATATATGTATGTATGTGTATATATACGTGTGTGTAAAGAAAAAATAACATTTATTCCTGAGTTGTTTTCAAACCTTTATGACAAAGAAATGTAATTGCGGCTCGATATTTCACAGTTTAACCATAAACCTCAGTATAACTAACTCT
Source organism: Scophthalmus maximus (assembly GCF_022379125.1). NCBI lineage: Eukaryota > Metazoa > Chordata > Actinopteri > Pleuronectiformes > Scophthalmidae > Scophthalmus > Scophthalmus maximus. Next base: position 1,761,101 of record NC_061527.1, read on the forward strand.
GAATATAAAGTTAACACAAATGCAACCGAATGTATAGAACGTGAATTGAGTAAATATAGAAAATGTGAAGTTGTTTATTCTGTAAAATAAAAGTTTTCGTATCCGTGCCCCTCGACAAACATAACTGCAGATACCGATGTGTCCGCGAACGCCTCATAGCCGCTGATTTAATTGGCCGACAGATAAATCAGTCGATCTTTAATACTGATTTTAAATATCAAGTTTAAAAGTTACTTGCTATTGTTATTTTTCACTTTTTTGCTCATCTGGGAGATGAATATTCACCTGTTTATGTGTATATATCTTTAAAATATATCTGTATTTCATCATTTATGTCTCCATCTGATCAGATTCTCTCTCGCCCCGTCTCAGGTTGTCCGACGGTCTGGGACGACATCCGCTGCTGGTCCCGTGCCGAGGTGGGACAGGTGGTCAGCGTCTCGTGTGCCAACGTGTCGCAGCTGTTTGCCAATAACCAAGGTAAAATCACTGGGTCACAGGTCAAGGCGGGGCTGTGACCTTTAACCCCCACAGGCCCCACACGTTTATCTCAAGTTATTAATTTCATGATACAAACCCTTTTAAGTGAGTAAAAGAAATTGTGGTTGCTGTAGCACATTTTTTTGAATTTGGGGCCACTGTAAATTATTAAACTGGAGAATTTAACCTTTGCATTATTGTTTTTTTTCTTATTTTATTTGTTAAGGGTCAAGTTTATGGCAGCGACCTTACAAATCAGTGCATTGATTAATTCTATAAACTCATAAAATACATACAAAACAGCTGGAGACGAACAATAAGCGTCCAACAGATAAAGAGTTTTGGCGGCCGAAGCCGATATTGGGAAGTTTATCTAACACCAATATGTCGGCTGATATGTTTATTTGAATTATTTTATTGAAAAATAACTAACTAAAAATAATCTAACCCTAATGACAAAGACATATAAAATGTCCTCTGCATAGCCTATTCTATAAAATAAAGTTTTTTATAAAGGCAAACATAAAAGGAGTTTTCTTTCTGCCAACCAATGAGTAGGTCGGGCTCTAACAGACATAAATTCTGTATTATGTTACGTATTATGGCACTGGATATTTTGAATGCCTCCTCTCTGGCGACAGCCGCGGCACCTCGGGAGCGATTCCTCTTGTTTCAAATTCCTCTTGAAACATTCACACGGACTCAGAGACGAAGTGAACAGAACCCGGTGGTGAGAGGTCAAGGGGTCGTCGCCGTCACCTCTCGACAGAAACGCACTAATTGCGACAGAATTCCACACGGATGTCTAATTGGATGAACCGGTGAATGGAGGGCGACGGATCACTCATGCCGACCGCTATTCAACACGTTGTTCCAGAACTGGCGTCGGGACGTCTCCTGCGACCGGACCGGCGGACGGAGGCGTAGAACGGCGAGGCCCTGATCCTGGTTCAGCAGATACAATGATTAACAACAAGCTGCCAACCGTCCTGCTGATGCTTGTTTCATCCTCTGATGGTGTCGGTGAATACTCTCGTCTTGAGGCCACGTCTCTCACGTCTCTTAGGACGAGTGCAGGGACGAGATGTTCTCCTACGCGGATCGTGGTTCTGGACCCGTTCACCGCACCTCCACCGTCTCATCCTGGTCCAGTTCACTCTCCGTCTCTCGCGGAGCATCACGCGTTTTATAGACGAGCGCAAGAAACGACGGGATTCTGTCCTTTCGGCAGACGAGCTGTGACCGAAGAATGTGTCACAAACCGACCCAGTGGACATGAAGGGTCGACGAGGTGTCGCTAAAGCATGTGACATTGAGTAAGAAGACATTGAAGGAGTTCCCTCGGGGGAACGAAATGATCCATGACCGGGCCGAGACGGATTCTGGAAACAGACGGACGATCGCTGCCTTCGAGATTTTTCCTACCAGCTAACAGCCGCTCGCCCGTCACCGTCTTCATTAACGAAGGTTAAACAGAAAAACACAACTTGAACACGCCAACACAAACAACTTCCAGTCTCTCTCAGTGCTGGTGAGTTGAGTTTTTCAGCAGCATGTGGGATGCTGCGCGTAGAAGCGATGCACTTCACCGATGTCACCGATACACAAACGCATCGCTGAACCGTGAACTCAGTGTGCAGGGGTCGAGGGGGGCGGACGACCTCGTGACTCGGTGTGAGCGGTACCCAGGACCCCCACTGGATATCCTCCTCCACAGACGCCCGGTGCAGCAGCGTGTTCAGATCCAGACTTCACCCGACAGGAGGCCGCATAGCGGAGAGAGAGAAGGAAAATACGTGAATTGGAAAATCAAAGAGTTCACCGTCGGAGCCGAGAACACCGGGCACGGAATCGGCGCTGCTTGTTAGAGCGCGGCGGTGCGAGCACTAAGCTCCGTCCCCCGGAGCCCCGGCCCCCCGACCTCCGTTCACGTCCAAACCGCTCGCTTCGCCCGCCGACGCTGCGGCTGCAGGCCCGCGGGCTGCGAGCGCTGCCAGATTCCGAGGCTAATGCAGCCGGATGCCGGATGAGTCCGCCCACAGCTTTCGAACCCCCGCACACTCGGCTCCGCTGTGCTCGGCGGCCGGACGGGCATTCCTCTCATCATCACATCATCGGGGCCCGTTGTACTTTTCATTCCACCGTCGACTCTCCGTCCTCCCTCCGGTGAAGCGCAGATTCGCAGAGAACCCGGCGACCTTGTGTGAAGACCAGCGTCGGCTGTCGTCACCGTGACCTCGGGGCCGAGGTGGGAAGAAGAAACACACGCAACGCTGCCTCACTCGAATTCATCATCTACAGTCGTCACGGTTACAGTTGCACCGACGCGGCGTTTCCAGGGAAGCGGACGAAGAGGAACCGGAGTTTTGTCAGTGTTGCTGCTTTTAACTGAAGTCCGACATGATATGGATGTTGAGCGGCCGATACCGATATTGGGCAGTAAAAATATTCGGACACATTCATCAGCCGATGTAGAAATATATATTTGGCAATTATTCCGAAGATGTCGTTATCAAATCCTGAACGGCAAAGTAGTTGATGGCTTGATAGTTCCCGGTTTTACCATATACTTTACAATATATAACTATAAATAGAAGGAAGAAGAAAACACAATTACAACTAAATATATTGAGCTTGAATTCATTTTTCTATATTTCTGCATTCAACCTAAATTCTGATACAAATATGTCTGTGAAAGGCGAATATCGGCTGATATCATCAGCGATGTATCGTGCTCTACATTCAACCATGTATTCATCACTGTAACCGAGGCAACGGGGACCTTTCCCCTGAATAAAGCCACAACTTTAACCCCAACCACGATCCCTCACTCGACCCGACCAAGTTGTTTTTGTGCCTCGACCTAACTCTTCACACAGTATTGTCACAGACGAACAGAGTTGGTTACTTGTCGCCGATCTGAACCGCCGACAATTCGAGAAAAGGCTCCGGCCGCTTGGATCGTATCCGAGGGTAGAGACGAACCGGAATGCTCTTCAGGTTCCTCGCGATTGACGGGCGAATATACATATTGACAAGGAACGTTGTGAGAGAAGTGATGACGGACGGGAAGCTTGGTTGTGTTTCAGTCATTGTCTGAATAGAAAACTGAAAAAGATGTGTTGTATAATGTCATTTACAATAACAACAGCTGACTGGTGTTCTGAGTGCACGATTCCAGGATTCCACCAATTTGGAACCAGTTCAGGTTGAGATTCTTAACCTTCCTTCCTCTTGATCGTCTCTCATCTCTGCTGGGATCCTCGCTGTTGTCGACTCGTCCGTCTTCGTCACCAAGAGGTTTGTTTTTTCCTTGTATGTGTCTCACAGGTTACATCCACAGGAACTGCACGGAGGACGGATGGTCCGAGACCTCCCCGCCCTACGAGGACGCCTGCGAGTTCGCGGAAGATGAGGAGGCGGAACCAGAGGTAGATGACTTATCTGATTATTTCCTCGTTCGGTCGGAGTTAGTCTGCAAAGACGTAAATATTCTTCACACCGTTTGTCTTCTGTCCGTCCGGTCTCTGTTGCAACTTCAGCCGCCGCCAATTATACCGTTGTGTAGGACGAGAGGCGAGGACGTGTCGAGCCGTCTGGTGAAACTCGGTGTTCTGCCGAAGCCAGGTAGGCGCTGCAGGCGGCCTCACGAGGACTCGAGTGTAATTGTTGCCCTCAAGCCCACAATTAGCCGATCCTGGTCGAGAGGGTAAATTACAGAGGCGTCAAGGAGGCCGTGGAAATAAATCTGATCGACGGCCGTTCTCTCCCTCACGCCGACGTAAACCCTGCGAGACGCCGCCGAGTCCCGCGTGAGCATCCTCCTGGCGAGCGACCCCCTTTTCACTGTCGAGCGAGACGTAGAGGAAGTGATGTGGTGAGGAGGTCGAGCAACGCGAGGCAACGTCGAGTCAGTTGGTTCACGGAGGAAGTCCGAAAACATCTGGTCCCATTTAAGTGCTTCTTAAAGCAACATTATGTAACTTGAACGGAGCTGCAGCGCCCCCTACAGCCACACAGGGGGATTCCTTCTGTTGGGCTCCGTGTCCGAGCGATGAAGTGGTTTTCATGTAGAGAAAAAAATTATGTTGATCAATGTATTGAGCGCCACAATGCTGGATATTACCCACAAGCCCCGGCTTCCTGCCGCTGGAACTAATGCACTCAAACTCTGTTCACGATTCTTCATATTTTAGAAGTTTCCTGATGAATATTGGAGTTGTTTTTTTTAAACTGATCTACAGTTTGGCATTTATCTTGAACTTGTTGGACCTCAGTCTGGACATTTAATTTGCGACTATCAGTCAGGATTGACAGAGGGTCCATTCTTCCTGTAAGTCAGTGAACCATCAAAATAATCTTGTAGCGGCCATTTTGAGTTGCTTTAGTGTTGCTCTGGTGTTAGGTCTTTATTGTCCTGAGCCGCTGCCGTGTAAAGAAACTTCCCAGTTCCATTGATTTTCCATCTGCTTCTTCACCATTTAAATCAAGTTGGTTGCATCAATTCTGCAGCAACAATGATAAATTCATGCGCTTGCAACCAGTTTATGTAATGTGACTGTAATTTTATGAACATGTCGTCCACTGCATCTCTTTCAGACGGCATACTTCTCCAACTTCAAGCAGGTGTACACCGCCGGCTACGCCACCTCCCTCATCTCGCTCATTTCCGCTATTTTTGTCTTCACTGTGTTCAGGTAACGACGTTTTCCGAGAGAAATTCGAACCTCAAAAGAATCTATTTTATAACTGACCCACTGCCATCGTTTCTCAAGTTTTTGTTGTTGTTGTTGTTGTTGTTGTCTTCTGCTCTACAGGAAGTTCCACTGCACCAGGAACTACATCCACATCAACCTGTTCTTCTCCTTCATCCTGCGAGCGAGCGCCGTCTTCATTAAAGACGGCGTCCTCTTCTCTGACGAAAACCTGGACCACTGCTTCATGTCGACTGTGAGTGTTCAACTCACTCCATTGACGCGTCTACGTTCACCACTGAAGGACTCATGTCCATTTTCTTAAAGTATATAAAAGTAATCTGTTATGTCTCATATTTTGTTTAACATTGTTTACCCCCCAAAAAAGTTTTAAAAACCCTCTGAAATGGGCCGGGAAAACATCCACGTTCTCTCCCTCACTGAGGAATTCTGAGACTATGAATATTCATGATATGCAAATAAACACAGGCCCCGCCCACCACAGCTGCTCGTACTAGGTTGACCGGTGGAAGAATGTGCACAACAAAATGACTAACGCCAACATCGACGAGATTCAGCCATAAAACTTTCATAAGCTGCTAATGCTAACGCTAACTGACACACCTGTCATCCTCTCGTGGTTGCTAAGGGCTAATGCTAACTGTCTGCTTACACCTGCCGTCCTCTCGTGGATGCTAATGCTAACGCTAACTGTCTGCTGACACACCTGCCGTCCTCGCCTGGATGCTAACCCCTAATGCTAACGCTAACTGTCTGCTGACAAGCCTGCCGTCCTCTCCTGGATGCTAACTGCTAATGCTAAAGCTGACTGTCTGCTGACACACCTGCTGTCCTCTCATGATTCGCTGCCTCTGCTTCACTGGAAGTTTCCCGTTTCTTTGCCTCACATTTGCATATTCAAAAGTGATTGGTTTTCTGTATTTGTGACAAACCAAATCTAGCTTGAACAGGATTCGTTTGAATTTCAAATTGCAGAGAAGTGACAGAAGTCCAGTTTTGATAAATGCCATGCCGTCACGCGGAACAGTGAAATGGGGAAGGGGAATAAAATCAAGATTGAGATCGTCGGGAGCACGTCCCAAACTCACCAGAGCTTATTACCGCAGAGAGCAGGATGGAAACACGACTTGGGCGAAGAACATTAATGAGGAGAGAATTTTTTTTTCTGCTGACGAGGCCGCCTGGCGTGAGGGACCAGCAGGAACACGACTTCATCACGTTGACTCATTTAGAGGCAGCAGGAGAGAGAGAGAAAAGAAGATGATGAGACAAAGCTCCAGTGAGCCATAAGAACCAAAATGTTACGGTAGAGAGAAAAGAATAACTGTCACGACTTTTACACAAACGCCTCAAATATGGCCTCTACGTCGAGCGGGCTCGTGAACGGGGAAACGGTCATTAGGGACAGAAACGAACCGCCGGGCAGATGCAACGCGGAGCGGCTGATGGAAGGTTTTGATTCTGCAGAACGTTACGATCACAACCAGTCCACGCAGAGCTGAGCTCCACAGATCCATCTGACGCTCGTGTCTTTCGTGCCCTGTTTGTCCCGCAGACGTCCTGTAAATCCGTAGTGGCCTTCTTCCAGTTCAGCATCCTGGCCAACTACTTCTGGCTGCTGGTGGAGGGCATGTACCTGCAGACGCTGCTGGCGCTCACCTTTGTCTTCCAGAAGAAATACTTCTGGTGGTACATACTCGTCGGCTGGGGTGGGCACCTTCTTCTCTTTCACCCGTCTCCGTTTCCCCTTCGTGTCATTTTCTCTTTTCCTCCGCTCGTCTCTTGCTGAGGCTCCAGTGACCAGGTCATTGTGATTGTGCGTCCCAGGTCTCCCGACAACGATCATAACCGCCTGGATCCTCACTCGGAACTTCTACGACGACAGGGGGTGAGCTCGTGTCAAGAAAAAAAACACCACACTCCAAAAACCAGCTTTCTTTTGTTCTGCGTTGCTTATTAGAAGGTCACAAGGTGGGTCAACCAATCGTACCACAGTCAGAGGCTCTTTATGCTGATCAGGGGAACTTAAGATGAAACCGACGACATGTAATGTTTTGATCACTGAGCTTCAGAGGAGCTAGCAAGTCGTTGTTTCTTCCCGTCGAGCAGAGCCGTGTTATCTATAGTTTCATCTGTTTCCAGCATAGACTGTAAATTAAGATGGACGACAAGACGGCTCCCAAAAGTGAAGCCAAATCATTGGCATTGAGTCAAGTCATTTTTTTTCCAAAGATGGTTTCCGTCATTTCAGGTAGTGTTTACCAACTGTATGTTCAAGTCCTCATGTTTCTGATAAGTTTGGTTTGAATTAGTAATTTGATGCAATAAAAAGTGGGTGACACTTCATTATTCACATCTGAAACCTCGATACTGTTGCTCGACACCACGGTCACCTACCGCACAGACTCTGACTCCAAATGACGCCAAAAGCACAAGATGGCGGCGCCCGTGTACACGATATTTTTGCTCTATTTTTGTACAACAGGAGGAAATGAAAACGCGTTGTCCATCGCTATGGTTTCCAGTCTTTGTGCTAAGCTAAGCTAACCAGCTGCTCGCTGTAGCCTTGAATTTTATTCGACTGATATGAGAGTGGTGTCGACCTTTTGTTTGAAACTTTGCAAGATAGCAAACAAGCGTGTTTCATAAAATTACAGACTATTACTTTAACGCATGTGCTTGAAAATATCACATTAAAATAAATGGAGTTCTTATTTTAAGTCATGAAAATAACATTAAATTGGTAAATGAATAAATAAATTGGATGTACTGAACCAGTGCACCTCTTTAGTAATTTATTAATATCCATGTCCACAGATGAATTAATTAGCTCATTAGCATAGCTTCTTGATATTTAATATATACAAAACAAGGATTAGCTTCTCCTGACACGATGTTCTGATTGTTGACGCCGTGTCGGCGTCGTATACTGTACAGTGTTGTACTTCTGTGACTGCTTTGTTTATCTCATCACTGCTCGACGTGTGTCTCAGGTGCTGGGACGACACGGACGTGTCCGTCATCTGGTGGATCATAAAAGCTCCGATAACTGCATCGCTACTGGTGAGTACACAGAGCTGAGACCGGGGGAGCTGTTGAGGAACTGCAGGGAAGTAGGCTGGTACTGTCCGACGGGTGCAGGTGGTGGTGGACGGGCAGTGTCCTCGGTGCTGTCAATCAGGCCGCACCGTTTAGAGAATTCAAAATGGCAGCTCTGAAATGGGCGACGTCACGATGAGGCGCCAATGACCAAGCGATAGGTCAATGTACGGCAGCGCCGCCGTTTCACGGCATCTGCGTAAGACGTGACACGGCGCTTTGCATCTTTTTCAACTTGTCCTGGTGCAGGTGAACTTCATCATCTTCATCAACGTCATCCATATCCTGGTGCAGAAGCTGAGGTCGCCTGGTGTCGGGGGCAACGACACCAGCCACTTCAAGTGAGATTAAATATCCGTCCGCACAGATGCAACAAACACACCTGGACACACACGGCAAACAAATGTTCACGGGTGTTTTGGATAATGCGTGTGTGCAGGCGACTGGCCAAGTCCACGCTGCTCCTCATCCCTCTGTTCGGGATGCACTACATGCTGTTCGCCTTCCTGCCGGAGACCACCGGCGCAGAGGCCCGACTCTTCATCGAGCTCGGCGTGGGATCCTTCCAGGTGAGTCCTGGCACCTGAACGTGCATGTTTTTTGTTCACGTTCGTGACATTTGATCCCGTCGGCTTTGGTTTGACGCACCGAGCAACTTCGCGCGACGTCTCTTTGCCCTCTGTGTCGTCGCCTACGTGCGCGGCGTCTCCCTGCGCTCGTCCTCGATGGGTTCGCAGACGGGCGTTCACCTCGCGTCCGCATGTTGTCAGTTCGGTTCATTGACTTTTCAGCAAAATGAATGAACGCATTTGATTTTGTTGCCACTCTACCATGGTTACCATGGTTACTATGGCTTTTGACTTTAATCGTCAGATCATATTCTACCGCTCCTCATTGTTTCTTCGCCGAGTCGTTTTCCTTTAACTATTGTTTGATGTGTGACAAACTTTCCCCAACTTCCCTGTACTTGATCTGAGAGACTGAACCACTGGACTTTAACCGAGCCACGATTCAGTTTGATCCAAACCCTCTGTCTGGGGAAAAGTCTGAATGTCCGAAACCAAACGAGGTGTGAAAGCTGGAAGACACTGGACGGAAACAAATTCATAGTCAAAAACAAAAGTGTCAGACAGGTTGGTTTAGAATGTACACTTGTATTTTTTGAACGTTTAACATTTCAAACCTTTTTTTGTTGCTGTGAAGGGATTCGGAGTGGCCCTGCTCTACTGCTTCCTGAACGGTGAGGTACGTAAATGCGACACAATATTCGTAGGCTCATCGTGATACCATTAATGAAAAATTGACAATATTTAATTCAAGATTCAACATTCTTAATGTTAATCGCTACAACTGGGTTGGCCAACCAGTTGACTACAAGTTGAATTAAAACAAATATGAAGTTTATAGATTCATTTCCCTCCTAAGAACAGACATGTTGTGCTCCTGAATTGAGATTCTTGCCACTCTTATTTTCTGATGAAGTCATATGATGATTATTATTATTATCTGGTAAAGCAGGCGCTGCTGTGGAAATCTTACTGCCGGGGCTGATCACGGACACTTCGATGTCTGTGGTTTCAGAATGTGCTATTTCAAAGGAACATCTCCTTTGTTCCGGTTGATTAGATTTCTGACCAGGTCGACAGGGAGGCCAGCGCTGATTGATGGGTCCAACACCCAAGTCAAGGGTTTTCTTAAAAAACTGTATCCGCGCGTTTGCTTCCGCCCAAACAGGTAAAAGAAAAATAAAAGAGAGAGGGAGAGAGAGCACAGTCCTGAGAAGAGAAACTCAGTGAGAAGATTTCTGGGTTTAAAGTAAAACAGGAAATGTAAGATTTATCGTCAGATGTGTAGTCTGTCGGGGGGGGATCAGAAAACCACCGAGTCATTTCATCCGGACTATGAATAATTTGTTTTGGGTGTTTGACGTTAATCCTGTGATTCTGTGGCCGTGCGTGTGTTTCAGGTGCAGGCCGAGCTAAAGAAGAGGTTTTGGAAGTGGCAGACTCAGAACTACCTGCGCTACAGTAAGCGCCGGCGTACGCTGTTCACCGAGAGCAGCACGGTCACTCAGATCTCCGTTCTGGACAAGTCCAGCGCCAAAGATCCGGCGGCCTCGGAGACGCAGGCCCTCACGCACAGCGCCGCCGCCGCCACGCCCAACAACGTCTCCGCCGTCTGAGTAAACGTTTCGACCGCGACTGAATGTTCACGTCCTGTGTTTCGACATCTGCTTTGTGTTCGGACGACGTCCTGAGCAAAAGACGGCGCCGCCGAGTCCGATTGAGGGAGAACGTCGGCGGTCGTGGAGAACGGACGGGGGTCTGCGGAGCGGCAGCGTCGAATTCATTTGAAACCAATTACGCGTCATGTCAGAAAAAAATCCTCCTCCTCCATTTTGGTTTCACCAGAGCTTGTTTTTGTGTGAGTGTAGATGAAAGTCATTTGACGTCAACCATGAGCAGTTAGCAGCCGCTACATCAGCCTGATTGACACGTGGCTCCTCCCACTCCCCCGTCAGACGGCTGCTCACTTTCCAAGACTCGGGGCGCCGTCGAGCATCGTGTCAATCAGTCGCGAATCCTTACCTGACCAATTAGCATGCGTTAGCAGAAGGCTAACGTGTCAGGGGCTAAGTCGACCTCCCTGTAAGACAAAACAAAGAGGATTAAGTTTTTCTTTTAAATTCAAATTGTGATAATCGACACGAAAGTTTGCCAAAATTTAAATAAAATGTGGCTTTTTGGTGTAGAAGCGGTGCCACGTGGTTTCATGAATATTGGGCGGCGAGTCTCCCGTGATTAACGTTACTGAGGTTTCTGCCCACGTTTCCACCGGTGGCTCTGAACGCAACATGTTGCACAGTGCACTCGTGCACATCTGGAGCACTAGACTGTAAAATCTATTTATTTGTTAGTTGCCAGATTATTTTTTATCTATCTTTTATACGTCTTTGTGTGAATGTATATAGACCTGTAGTCGTTTACATGTGTTTTATGACAACGTTGCCAACAGATTTTAATGTCGCCGTCTGATTAAATGACCGTGTTATCGTAAAAATAGCTCACGAATAATGGATTTTAGAGGAATATTTAACTTTAAAGTTGGTTTATATATTCAGCATTTTTGTATCATAGATGTTACTTCATTTTATTCTTATATGCCGTCATATTGCAAAATGTGGAGAAAATTTAAATTGTTCATGTTGTTATTTGTTAGCATTGGTTTAGTGAGGCCCTGTTACTGATTGCTGTGCTAACGCTAACGCTAACGCTAACCCAGCGCACGTTTCCCCCGAGGGCACGAGACGAGAGGTTTTTCAATTGAATTCATATTGTTTCTGTTTTACAGGTGTGTTACGGTGAATACTGTACCTATACGTGCATGTACAGTATAATTACATTGCTCAGCTAAACACCGCTACAGTGCCTTCATCATACAGATACAACTCGCCGTTTCTCGTTTCAGCTCGGTCCAACCTACAAGTCGGTTTAGGATTCAGAGTCATATATTTAATATTGTGATATTATCCCGTGTACGGTGCAGAGAAAAAAAACATATTGCTTCTGTTCTGTGTCACAATCTGTCTTTGACCTTTTGTTGTATTTAAAAAAATTGTGCAGCAACAAAGAGGATTTGACTTTCATTGACTGAATCTACCGAAACGAACAATTCTCTTTTCTGGCCTGTGAGTGTTTCTCCTGCAGGTTCCTGTTCACGACGCCAACGCAAGTTTCTTATTTGGGCGAACGTTAAAGGACACGACTGGTGCTCGTCTATATTCTTTTCTTATTGTAAACGTGCCGTGATGCGTTCGTCCGTCACCTGGTATTGTCCTGTTTTATCGCTACGTCGTCTGTGGACCTCGGCCTAAAGACGCCTGAAGACCCAAAAATATTTAAATGTGTAATCTTTTTTCTTGTTGAGAAAGGGTTCAGCTGTTACAGGAAATGTAACTACTTCATGTGTTACATTGGTTTTCATATCCACTCGAGGACAATGGGCTGTTCAATAGTTCATTCCCCCAAAACTGTCCCGCTGCCGCAAATACTCCAAAAATACCCAATGTTGATTAATCCGCCGCTGGAAATAATCCCCAACAAATGTGCTATTACATCTCGACCAGCTGTTTTTAGGAAAATATAACTACATTTGTTTTAAAAACACCGTACATAGGAGGAGTCACTATGGTGCTACGGATGAAAAAGGGGGAATTAAGAGGGTTTTGACCTTTTCATGATTCTGGTTGATGATAAAGAACAAAGACAAACGGACACAAACACAACCAGTGAGCCAACAAGTTAGAAACATTTATTGTCGATACTTATAATGTACAAAAGAAACCCTTCGGTTATGCACGCCCAAACAAAATCCAATCGGCGCACTGTGCAAGTGAAAGAGATCATATTATGAATAATTACAAATTTAAAAATAAAAAAGGGCTGATGAGCAAACAGACGCAGGCTCACCGCCGAGTGCTTTGAGTCACTTTTACATTCAGGCATCAGAACACACACACACACACACACACACACACGGGCGAGATCACCACCACAATAAAAGAGAAAGGTTTTCATGTCATGCTTTTCATTAAAAAGACAATAGGAACAAAAAGAGTTCAGCAGTTTTATGGCACTTTTCTTTTCCTCATGTCGGAGACGAGTAACATTCAAAGGAAAAGTTCTGGACGGGTCCCGACGGGACGACGGCTACAGTTGGATGAAATCGCTTCACAGTTGTAGAAAAACAAATAATCTGCTTCTCTGGCTTCGTCGATCACGACCCAGGGAAAAAAAAACAAGGACGCAGCTCAGATTCCCAAAGCCTCGACCCCGGCCGGCCTAAATGAGATCAGGACGATTTTCAACGCGCATGCATCGAGTGCGGCGGCCTCGCGGGAGGCGGTATGCTTTTAGCAAACACGATCACCATTTATATATAAAAGAAAAACAATAGAACAATCACAGCGTTAAGTTTTTCTTTTGTTTTTTTAAAATGACAGCTATTCACGTTGAACCACAGAAGAACTCCGTTTACAAGACACGACGTCGGCAGCTTGTTTCCGTCTCGCGCATTTAAGTTGCACTGCTGTCGACTTAGTCACAGAGTTTGGCTACAGACCGTTTCAAACACTTCAACTAACTACACGTCATATTATAGGTTCCAATGAATATTTATTCTCGTAGTAACAATCATAATAATAATAATAATAGCAACATCTTTGTCTGACATCGACGCAGTACTGGCGATATAAGGCTCCAACTCCCACATCAACACCGAAGGAGGGAAATCATTTATACATCAAACTATAAAAAAAAACAATCTGTCTCATCACGACCTGGTGAGATTGTCTTAATGTCTGTTATGACCTTCGACTGAACCAGAGCAGAGGATTTGCCGATTGTGTCCAGCCCTTTTCCCGCCAAAATCATCCGGGAGATGAGACGGCGCCCCCTTATGGCTGCTGTCAGGACCTGCGCTGTTATTATCGTTTCAGGTCCAACGGGACGGTCCAGCTTCCGGTCAGCCCTTCTGTCCCCCCTGCAGGTCAAAAGATGTCAGGGTGTTGTCTTTTCAATATCTAGGTTTACATATGAACATTTCTTCCACATTATATCAGTGACAATCGTTCCAAGTCAAGTCAAATGAACCAGTCGAGTAAATGTAGATGAAAATCGAACACAAGGTCCATTGGGAGCGACTCTGGGTCTTTTGATTTTAATAGAGCTGCAACCACCAATAATTTTAAATAAATACCATCGCCTCTATTTTCCAGGGTCCAAATTAAAGTCATCAAATTGCCCGTGTCCTCTGAGACGAAGGAGGAGATATCAAGCGTTTGACTTGTTAACTCCAGATCGTAATACACATTCTGTTTGCAGCAGATGCATCACGGAATGTCTGATTTTCAAAGATTTTCTTTTTTCAAAGAGCTTAATAATCATTAAATCTCTGTCGGTTTAAAAACTGAGAGTGAAAAACCCCAGTGTTAAATCCAAGAGACGTTGAGGAGAAGTCGCCGATAAACTGGAACTTTAAACATCTGGGTCTAAACCACGGAGCACTGAAACTGAATAGATGTTTGAAGATGTTATCACACAAATTAAAAATGTAACTGTATCCATAATAATATTGTTAAATTGTACAAAGCCAAATACTTGATGAAATAATTTGTTCTATTCATAATTTTTTTTTTTAATATTCCAGACATTCCGTACCCGACGTCTTTTCGCCTGCAAATTACCAAAACATTGTGAATCCCAATGATATTGTGGGACTTGAAACTCAATGTTCAACTACATCATAACACTGAACTGAGATGTGCTTCTCTATTAAACATCAAAATGTACAGTATGTTCATCTAAAAAACAAAAAAAAACTTCTTATGGTCCAGAAAATTCCCTTTGTTCCTGTTTATGTAGAGAAGATTTAAAAAAAGAGAAAAGTAAACCGCAGATATCCGCGCGTGCACGTGATCCGTTGATACGATGAGTCAATGTTCATTCAAAACACCGGTCGGTCGTACGTCGTCCTGCTCCAACCCAGACGAGTCAAAGTACTTCGAAGGCCTCCGGGTTTAAAAATACTGATTTAGTCGCGAGCATCATGAAAGCACTTTTTTCTTTACTTTGCAGTTTCGTTTTTTCAAATGAAAAGACGCCTTGTTCTCGTAGATCGTCAGCAGAAGTCCAGGTTGGCGTGTGTTCGGTGCTCGAAGGCACTTCTGGAGACGCAGAGTAAAGAGTCGGGGACGAGTTTGGGGAAGTTTCCGCGGGACGGTTGAGTCGGAACCCGAAGGAAGAATCCTGCGGCGACATCATTTGCAAGGATAACGCGGCCTTTTCTTTTGCACACAGATGCGGGCCGTGCAAAAAGAAAGAAATACAAAGAGACGAGTCGTTTAGTTCGTCTCTGGGACGAGAGAGTTACGTCCCGGTGAGCTTGTCTGCACACGACAAACTGCAGCTCGCCACGAGGGATTTGTCCTAAATGTTACTCAAGAGTTCATGGAACAAAATGCAACATCCAATCAAACACACGACAGATGAAACCGTAGACCAAAATACCACGATAACTGCAACAGTCATGCAGGCGGTCGAACTCGCCTTCGCCACGAGCTCGTTTTCGTCGTTGACATTTTCTGTACTAGCGGCTGTTTTAACATCTTCCCGCGCTCCGGTCTTCGTCTTCGTCTTCTTCTCCTCCGATGTCTCGTTGCGGCGCCGAGGTTTTAAAAAGAGGTTAGTGTGTTTCTGTGGGCGGCGGCGGCGGCGGCGGCGGCGGCGACACACCTCGTGCGAAGAAGACGCGTCAGAGTCGAGCATCGACACACGACTGTAGAAGATGTCCTAATAAATCCTGCTGTTCCATGTTCCTCCTGTTGGATCCGGGTCGAGATTCCTCCTCGATTATTCCTCAGGCCGGTTGGCCTCTCGTAGCGTCTCGTATGTCGGGGCGTCGCCCTCTTGGGCGGGACGCGGAGGCTCCGCGGCTCTCGGACACGTTCACCGGACGAGACTCTGAGCGCGTTCTCCTCAGGCAGTGACACTGATGAAAATGTGAACCCTTCCTCTTTACACTGTATTTAAATGATGACTGTACATTGAGGTGAGCAGTTCGTCTTTTTTTTTTTTTTTTTAGTTCCGCACCTTCGCGAACAGATTAAAAGCAGATGTCCTAAAACACTACATTTCCCACAATGCTGCTCATCTGCTGACGCCGACATCGCCCTGGTTTGTGACTCCTGCTTCTCCAGAATGCGATCGGCTCTCGGCGCGATGGACAAACTGATGCTGATGTGTTCAAAAAAAATCAGCGGAGTGGCCCTTTAAGGTATTCGCGCGAGAGCGGCCATTTTGAACGGAGCAGCAACTGTGAAACCTGTGAAGGTGTAAAGTGGGAGTCGGATGTTTTGTTGAGGTTGACGCGAAAGTGGAGGACGAATGTACAACACACGCGCGAGGACGCAAAAGTGCAGACGAAGCGCAGCACGGGACACCGACACGTTATATACAGACGAGGGGCCGTGAAAACCCCGGACGCGCTCAGGTTTGGTCGTGGATGATTCGGGGGGTCGAGGCTGTGGGTCAGACGAGGGGCTGGTGA
>NC_061527.1:1782500-1840000 GCF_022379125.1 Scophthalmus maximus
TGTTGAAAATGTCTCAAATGTGTAGATTGATATTTACATTAACACCAATGCAAACTTGTAATCCAACATTTACTCATATATATATATATATATATATTTTTTACTAGAGGCAAATTTTTGGTACATTAATCCCAGTCTTGTGAACACGATGCGGCAGGAACAAAATAATTTCTGGCGCAAACGTCTCCCTGGACCGAGGTCAATTTGATCTCAAAAACATGTTTTGGGCCATAATTCAAAATTCACATGCTCATTATGACAAAATACACTTCAGAGTTTCCACTATCTGAGTCTGGACTCACGTGGTGGATGTAAACTGATCGTATTGTGCCGTACTCACCGGGTGGCTGCTGTTTCCCTCCTCGTACAGACAGGCCTCGATGTAGTGGGGGAAGGTCTCCGACCAGCCGAACTCAGAGCAGTTGCGACTCAACTTCCCCAGCTCTGTGGACGAACAACGCACGGTCAACGACTGGAAGAGAAGCGCGACTGACTGACGCTAGAGAATCATAAGGAAACGTTAAACAAACATATATATAATAAACTGGTGTTTTGGATCCAATTTCCTTCATTTCTCATTGATGTATTACATTTCTATAGTGACAGTCACTGAAAAAACATTAACGGTAGACTGTAAATAAAGATGGACGACATGGCAGCTCCCCAAAAGTGAGGCCAAATCATCATGGTCGCCCCCTGGTGGCTGGCTGCAGTACAGGTGATAAGCCCCGCCCCCTCCATGTATGCAGATGGGACATGGAGATGTTTTGTGTCGTGTGAGGTCGTTCTTATCACACGGATGTTTGTTTGGGACGTCATGATTGACAGCTCAGTATTAGTCGAACGTGTGTGGGCGGGACCTCGACGCGTGCTGCGCAGGCTCCAAGATGGCCGCGCCCGTACACGCTATATTCAAGCTTTGTTGTTGTCCTCGTGATTGGTCGGGGGGGGGGGGGGCGGGGCGGGACCTCGACACCCTGCAGACACTGATGACATCATTTGCTGCAAAAAGCGTGGGAGGAAGTGGAGACATGTCGTCCATCTTTACAGCCGACGGGCGTCTCAAACTGCATACAGACACATAACACCGATGCCGTTCACTCCAAGGTTTAAAAACACCCGTCGCTGCGAAGCTGACGGAGACTGTGACTGAGAATGAGGAGCCGTTGACAAACCGACCGTAGTCTTCTTCGCTCATGAACTGAGAGAAGAGTTCGGGACAGTTGACCTCCACCACCTCGCCGATCTTCGCCGGCTGCCAACACGTCAGGTTGTCCCACATCCACGGGCAACCTGCGGACACAAGCAACACCAGCGTCTCGCTCACTGGCCGGGGAACGAAACGGGTTCCGACGTGTTTGCCGTCGCATCAGAATCACGGGTCGCTGAGACGTTCGTACGCCAACGGATATAAAATGTAATTTGACAAATAAACTAATGGCATGTCTGCCACGTGTTACTAACCCACAACCTGTCCACTTGGTTTTTGTTGCTACAGGTTTTAATTTTAGGAATAATAAAGACAGAGAGAGAGAGACTAAAGACAACATTTTACGTTTGACGATCGCTCTTCTACGCTTTTTGCCGTCTGTCGGTCTGATCTCCCCTTCGTCCGTCATCTAATCAGAGACGCCTGTCACTCACTGTCTCCCAGATCAACCTCCATTTTCTGCATCACCATCATCACCATCATCATCATCATCATCACCATCATCATCATGGTGATGATGGTGATGGTGATGATGATGATGATCTGCTGCTCGCCGGCGAGTCGGCCGCGAAGAAGAGTTCTCGTTATCTCCTGTTCATTCTCTTAATTGGCTTCTGTTTGAACGGTTTAGACAACACGCTGTGGCTAGAAAGAGGGAGGAACCGACACACACACACACACACACACACTCATAAATTACGTACCATATTCCGGATCGTTCCCAGGGTCGTCCGAGGCCATCATCTCCATGCACTTCTCCTGCTCCCTCTTGATCACACAGTTGGTGGGGACCTGCTGGCTCCGAACCTGCAGCGCACACACACACACACACACACACACACACGCGCACACACACACACACACAGAGAGAGAGATTACATCAGACCTGGAGTTAAAATGGATGAGCCCGCCTCATTAGCTTCACACCACCGTGTGTGTGTGTGTTGTGTGTGTGTGTGTGTGTGTGTGTGTGTGGGGGGGGGGGGGGGGGGGGGGGGGGGGGGGGGGGATCTTTTTTTGAAAACACTCAGCCAATTAAACGAAGCCTTTCGCTCAGAGCTGCTGGCTCTTCCTCTCCGACCCGAGGAGGGGGCTGATACTCTAATGACAACAAGGTTCTCAGTCGTGCACCGGACCGGACCGGACACACACACACACACACACACACACACACACACACACACACACACACACATCAACCACCCCCTGCCCCCACACCAACCTGTAGCCGGGGTTAAAGTGGGCTCATCTGGTTTTTATATTCTCTTCTAGTCCAGAAACTTCCCCCTTGTGTTTTTCATAAATAAGGGAACTCTGGGGGATTAATATACTGGATTTAGTATTAAAGTAATCGATAAAGTACAATTACAAATTTCAGAATCGGAGAAACATCAGTGTTAGAGATCATGCGTTGCTTCTTTTCTGTCCTGGTGGTTTCATGTGGGCCTCTCCAGATTATAAACCTGGCTGTAGTCTGGGGAGGGGGAATATTCCAGCTCCAGCCCCCAGTCACACACAGAGGCTCGTTCAGCAGGAGCTGGATTATGGATAATCCAACTACTAACATGACAGAAATCAACAACGTCTGTTCGACTGACTGTACTTTCGTTATCACTCGTAAGAATTCTCTCAATCTCTTTTCATTTTGTTTTGACTCGTCAAAATTTGTGATTACATTGTGACTCGTGAGATTCAAACTACTTTCACCGTTTGTGTGTGCGGAGTGTCAGCTATCGACAATTTAACTCTGACTAGTCATAAATTATCTACGACGCCATTCCGACGTTAATTCGAGGTATGTTGAATTGAGTTGCAGAACTCCATCACGTATAATAACATTGAATTGTAGATACCTATAATGAGAAACCAATGAGAGTCTCCGGTCTCTCGTGGCCGATGCTGGCGGGAGGAAGGGGAGGGGGCGTGACGGAGGTGTGGGTCATCTGCTACGTAGATGGCGTCAGTCGGCCAGACGCCGCGTCACGGCTTTACGAGGCGACGCAGGGGAGCAGTTGACTGTGCACACGCTGACGGCGGCGGCGGCGGCGGCGGCGGCGGCGGCGGCTGCTTCATACACTGAAGATTTACTGGAGCAATAGAGGCTCGGTAGTTTTGGGGCCATTGTGTGGAACAAGTGTCCACACACACACACACACACACACACTCTCTGTCCTTGTCCTCAGAGATCGCCGGATGATTTATGTGCCGCGCCCACGGCAACAGCTCCATTACTGCGGCGGCTCAGACGCAGGAGGTGCGACGCAGTAAAACTAAAGACGGACGACGTGACGGAGTCGTACAGAGGAGCAGAGGACGAATAAATCACCGTGACTGTTGTTCCGTCCGCCCTCAACACATTGGTTAGACACCGTGAAGGGGTTGGGAAGTAAGAAATCGCTATACATGTAGCATCAGCAACTGATCCAATGGAAAAGAAGTTTTCAGTGTCTTTCAGTTCATTATTTTCCACCTGAAGGGCGAATGAATGATAATCTATAATGTTAGAACAAGTCGTGAACGGGTGGACGCGTCTTGATATACGAGTTAATGTTGTCTGCACGCGAACACATTTTCTTATCGCCTTTTGGATTGACACCTGTGACGTCATCTTCCCGCAGAAGACCAGTGCTAATTTTTTTTTCGTGAAAACATTTTGAGTGGACGTAACTTTGGAAATATTCAGAATCTGACGGAGGGCCTCATTCGGTAGCCCTACGGGTTCATAGGAGGAAATATGTAGCGAACTTGATCTGAGGCGCCAGGAAATATTACACAATTTTCAGCGAAAAGCCGTACGCAACGTCACGTGAATGTCTCGGATCGCCTTGTTGTTTCGGTTCATCTGGACCTGAACAAACAGCAGACAAACAAAGTTAGCCGAGAGCTGGTGAAGAAAGTTAGCTATTAGCTGAAGAGCCAGGAAGTCAGAATGTTAGCTATTAGCTGAAGAGCCAGGAAGTCAGAAAGTTAGCTATTAGCTAAAGAGCCAGGAAGTCAGAAAGTTAGCTATTAGCTGAAGAGCCAGGAAGTCAGAAAGTTAGCTATTAGCTAAAGAGCCAGGAAGTCAGAAAGTTAGCTATTAGCTGAAGAGCCAGGAAGTCAGAATGTCAGCTATTAGCTAAAGAGCCAGGAAGTCAGGAAGTTGGCTATTAGTTGAAGAGCCAGGAAGTTGGTGCAGACCAAAACAAAGCTAAAGGGAAGGTGAGGGTCGGAATCAAAATTCATTTATGTTACTTCAAACGAGCTTGTTGAGTGAACAGACTATCGTTTGCTAATAAAGATGAATAATATAGATAAACTGTAATGATCCCAAACTGGGAAATTCCGGAAGCGTTAGGTGTTGCAACTTTAATAACTTGTAAACATTGTAAGAGTTTATTCTTCTGCTGCTCCCGATTGGCCAGAACGCACAAATTAACGCTGATACAAATGACGGATTCAGATTATGTCGTGTTAACGGCGATAACGCGTCCATACGGGTTTTCAAAAAAGGACGAAATCCACGAGAATATTTTCTAATTGCATGATAATATTGTAATTTGAGCTGTTTACATTGGCCTCATCTTTGTTCTCTGTCGTCGTGCTAGCTTGATAAACTCTTAGCCTCACAGCAGTAACGTTAATATCAGCCTCCGTGTTGCTGTTGCCTAGCAGCCGTGTGTTCCCACTGTGTGAATTTACTAATTGAGCTTGTTAATTCTGTTATTTACTTGTGAGGCCAAGCTCCACTTCTCTCATTGCTTTTTTAAAATTATTATTTTATCATGGCACATTAAATATTTAAAATAAGCTTATTATTATTTCCACTGAGATGGAGTAAAGTTGTTTTTTAATTAAAGGAGAAGCTGATGTTATAATCCACTTGCAGATAGATTTGTGGGGTTTAGTGTGTAATGGAAACGGGATAAAACAGCTCACTTACACCTCAAGGTGCAATTGGTTTTTAGTGGGCCACTAAAAACAAGTAAAGCATGAAAGGAGATCACATCAGCGCCTGCTTGTAAAAAAGACAAACAACTCACATTAAAATATCTAGTAGCTTTACAGGGCTTGTGTTTAAGATTTATACGGAAGAAAACCCCCAATTTAAAGCTAAAGTGTGTAAAATTTAGAAGCACTTATTCACAGAAATGTAATATATTGTCCATAAATCTGTGTTCATATATATATGTTAAATATAGTTCATGAGGTGGACCGTCCTCCGTGTGAGTCTCCATGTTTCTACGTCCTGTTGAATACGGTCGTTGAACTAAACGCTCCAGAATACTTCGCGTTGACGTTGAACTTTCAGACGCTGACGGAAACAGGAAATGGAATCGGCGGTGCGCCAACATAAAGTGTCCCCTGTCGGTCGCTCAGTCGGTCGCTGTTTGCAACTTTACCACCAGAGGCCGCCAGAAAATTACAAAATGACACACTGGGGATTTAAATAAATACATGTGTACATGTGGACTATGTGTCTTCAAGGTAAGGAAAGTAAAACCACTCCGTTGAAAGGTATTGCACATCCATACAGATGTTTATTTACCATATATTCATATTTACATTTATTTTACATTGAATGTGTTCTAATAGACAGGTGATGAGCTCTTCTGACTATTTAGAAAAGCTTCTTTCCCACTTTGGAATTACACACAAATTCACCGAAAGCTTGGATGTCCCAGTTTTCCACCAGCCCTTAAACACAGCACATGTTTGTTAAGATTTTTGGAGACTCAAAACTCCACACTCTTTATAAATTTATTCCCACAGGAAGCTGTTTGAAAGCGAACTTTACTACATCTGCGACGTTGAAGCAAAAACATTGGTGAGTAAAATATGAATATTAATTCAGTTTGTGGGCGTTTGTAAAACAGTTTTACAGTGGATTTGAACACTACCCAAAGCTACGCACAAACGATTGTACGCATTCGTAACTCTTGTCTTATCGCTTGTGGATCATGTGATAAACATTTTTCACCATTTTGAGACTAATTTCTCTCAATAGAAACATTAGTCAGTGACTTTACAGTCAAATGATCTGTGCAGTGTTAAATCATTTAATTATGTCATACATGCGACGCCACCGATACGTTTCACGTTTGTGCGTTTGAGATTTAGCGGCGAGCTGCACAAAGGTGAGTGCATTGATTCAAGTATTAAAAGCATCAGTATGGTTTTAAAACCTGCAGCACCGGTGATTCATTGTTTCATGTTCCAGAGACTCGACCGCTCTTTCGACCTCCTCAATCCCGACAGACGACCGACGACAGGCGACGGACGACGGACGACGGACGACGGACGACGGACGACAGACGACGGACGACAGGCAACAGGCGACGGACGACAGGCGACGGACGACAGGCAACAGGCGACGGACGACAGGCGACGGACGACGGACGACGGACGACAGACGAC
Source organism: Scophthalmus maximus (assembly GCF_022379125.1). Taxonomy (NCBI): domain Eukaryota; kingdom Metazoa; phylum Chordata; class Actinopteri; order Pleuronectiformes; family Scophthalmidae; genus Scophthalmus; species Scophthalmus maximus. The sequence continues at coordinate 1,789,108 of NC_061527.1, forward strand.
GGACGACAGGCAACAGGCGACGGACGACAGGCGACGGACGACGGGCGACGGACGACGGACGACGGACGACGGACGACGGACGACAGGCGACGGACGACAGGCGACGGACGACAGGCGACGGACGACGGACGACGGGCGACGGACGACGGGCGACGGACGACGGACGACGGGCGACGGACGACAGGCGACGGACGACGGACGACAGGCGACGGACGACGGACGACGGACGACGGACGACAGACGACAGGTGACGGACGACAGACGACAGACGACAGACGACAGACGACGGACGACGGACGACAGACGACAGGTGACGGACGACAGGTGACGGACGACAGGCGACGGACGACGGACGACAGACGACAGGTGACGGACGACAGACGACAGACGACAGACGACAGACGACGGACGACGGACGAAGGACGACAGACGACAGACGACAGACGACAGACGACAGGTGACGGACGACAGGCGACGGACGACAGGCGACGGGCGACAGACGACAGACGACGGACGACGGACGACAGACGACAGACGACAGACGACAGACGACAGACGACAGCTGACGACAGCTGACGACAGGCGACGGACGACAGGCGACTGAGGACAGACGACTGAGGACAGACGACAGACGACGGACGACGGACGACGGACGACGGACGACAGGCGACGGACGATGGACGATGGACGACAGGCGACAGACGACAGGCGACAGGCGACGGACGACGGACGACAGACGATGGACGACAGACGACAGACGACAGACGACGGACGACGGACGATGGACAATGGACGATGGACGACGGACCGTGAGAGAGTCCAGGACGGTCTGTGGCAGAGAGGGAGTTTTACAGTTTCTCTTCCTCTGCTGTGAATTAGCATCTTATCTGTCGGCACTCGATCACTTCATTGTCTCTAATCAGGTCAGACTGTGTGTGTGTGTGTGTGTGTCATTTTGATGCAGCTGCATAACCACATTTTCATGCACCACATGTTATCGCCGAACCTTCCGTGTAACCTCAACATAGAACACACACACACACACACACACACACACACACACACACACACAAGTTCACACTCTTATTATTTTCAATTTATATTTCTATTTATTGTAATTTTAGGTCCGTATAATATATTTATATTCTTGGAGCAACTGTAAGGATTAATATCGAATTTCTGATTCTGATCTATTTGTACGAATATACATATAAGCCCATATTATCTGTTGGCCGAAAATATATCGGCTGATATTATATCGCTATCTGCGTTTTTGTTTGCCGATATGAAAACTTTGATTTTACAGAGTTAACAGTGGAAAAAACATGTACATTTATATTTACATTTAAAAAAGATATATTATTTTCTCAATTCATGATCTGGTTGTATTTTGTTTTTTCTTTTTATTTAGAGTTATTTATTTTAAAGTTTATGGTTAAACTGTAAAATATCAAGCCTCAGTCACATTTCTTTGTCACAAGGGTTTGATAACGACACCTTTTTCCTTTTAATATATATACCAGCATGTTTATTGTAAGCAGAATTTTTTTACTCCCTAAAATCCGTCAGGCTCTAATATTTATATATATAGACGAGAGATGAGAGACGAGAGAGGAGACGAGAGACGAGACGAGAGACGAGAGGAGAGGAGAGACGAGACGAGAGACGAGAGACGAGAGGAGGAGACGAGAAGAAGAGACGAGAAGAAGAGACGACAGAGACGAGAGGAGAGGAGAGGAGAGGAGAGACGAGAGACGAGAGGAGAGGAGAGGAGACGAGAGACGAGAGACGAGAGGAGAGGAGACGAGAAGAAGAGACGAGAAGAAGAGACGACAGAGACGAGAGGAGGAGACGAGAAGAAGAGACAAGAGACGAGAGGAGGAGAGGAAGATAGGAGAGGAAAGGAGCAGATGAGAGGAAGGGAGAGTAGACCAGACGAGAGGAGAGGTGAGGAGATGAGAGAAGGAGACGAAGAGAGGAGAGGAGGGGAGGAGATGAGGAGACAAGGAGACAGGAGAGGAGGCGTGTGGTAACAAGGATGATCTCCCTCCTCCCAGATTCAACCGACAGGAATAACGTTGAATAAACGATGAATAAAAGACGAGGCTGCGTCCTCATCTGTCGTTTCCCGCCTCGCGCCTCATCGGTGAATTATTGATGCCGACACTCGCTCCCTTCGACGAGCGTGAATCGCCGTGCGAGTGCAGGAAGATCTCGCCTGAATTCATTCATTCACCTGCAGCTCCGCCTGCGTCACGGACCGACAAAGACAATGAGAACTAACTATTGGAATCATCTTACCGTGGTGAAGAGGAGGATGGCGAGGACCAGCTGGCCGACGTTAGCGGCGGACATTTTGAGTTTTGTCTGCTCCACCTGGATGAGAAGAGAAGCAGAAGGAGTTGGATGTTACGAGGCGAGTAGTCGACGACGCAACACTTCACACCGAAGAGCGTCGTGTCTGAAGTTGTGGAAAAACGCTCCGTTAGCATCTGGACCTGCCTCAAAGTGAACACGTGACACGTGCAACTAGTTCCCCTCCTCGAGTATTTTAGTTCATGATATATTAGTGACCCTTAAATGGATAAAGTGGTCGACGATGGATGGATGGAAGATTTCTCGTGCGATTCTGCAAAATTTGATGGAAACATGAGTCCCAGCCCCCCCAGCCCCCCCCCCGCTGCAGAGCACTGTTCGTCTGTTTATTAATAATATATTAATATTCAACGTTTTGTGCATCCAAATTCGCACTTCTTTGGGTCCCACCGGCCAAGTTTGGAATAGATGGAATGAACGTTTTTTGATTAAGGCCAACAAAATACATACACAGAGATTCCTGGAATTATGATTATGACTCCCCCATAAAGTAGTTTGTGATATTTCTTGCATTTGACAATCCTGCTGAAGAAATACAGGCCGTCTAATATCTGAATTTAAATGAAAAAGCAGTTTGAAATCAGAAAAAGAATACTCCACTGATGCCTTTCATTTCACTTCCACTCACAGCAACTGTAGGAAACCGTTACAGAGATACACTTCGCCCATCAGCCGCCCGGCGTTACAAACACACAGAGCGCGTCACGTTGCGTCTGTTACCATGCAACCGTGTGCACGTATCTTTGTGTGTCCTCACACACACACACACACACACGCAGCCTGACTGCAGGACCCGGAGGGGGTTTGATGCACGAGCGGAGCCAAGTGGCAGGACCGAGCGCTCGGGCCTCGTCCCACAGGGAGAAGTTGGCAGCTCGGTGTTTCCTCCTCCGCCAGCGACAGGCCCCGCCCCCTCCTGTCCTGCCTGCCCCGTCGTCAGGAGCAACAGCTGAGAGGGCTGCTGAGTCTGGATCCCGACTGGACCACGTGGGACCCGGATCCCCCCCCCCCGCTCCGACGCCTGCTCTCTACTGTACATCGAACGTCGCACGACGTGACAACAGTCTTGACTTTCAGAGGAAAAACGCGTCTTAATGTGAGTGTGAACGCAGCAACACAACACAACCCTTCATTCGTATTTTGATGGAGTGTGTGGCACAAACACACACACACACACACACACACAAATGACAAAGCACGACACGACAACATGAATGTGAGTCTGCAGCTCTGCCAAGGCCCCCAGGTCGACTGAAAAGCTTTCCCGCTGAGTGGCCGAACACAAACCGCCATTAATTCTTCTTCTTCTCTTTTCACAAACCACTGATGGTATCTCAGCCGGCCACACTGGGCGTCGTATGTGTGTGTGTGTGAAGAACAGGTGAACTGTGAAGGAGTTCTCACACGTTACTGGAAGGTTTCATAGAAACGCGCCCCACCCCAACTGCATTGTGGGTCCGTTGCTCTTCGCTCCGTCAGAAGTTGAGAAAGCAGGAAGCGAGCCGATCGAATCACATGAACGCACACGGTAGCATGGCGTGTTAGCTCTGAAGCTACGTTGCGTGTCCCAGGGCGGGGAAACTGTCCCGTGTGCACGTGTCCATCCATGACCTCCTGTGAGTTTGAAAATAATGTGCTATTTATATTATCTTTTACCAATCGAGCTGATTAGGGCAACGCCTGTGGGCGGAGACATACACACACACACACACACACACACACACAGAGATACACACACACACACACACACACACACTGTCTCCGATTTCTCTTGTAAAACAATAAAAAAGCCACGTCTTATTGCACCGTCTTAATTTAAGAAAGAAGATCTGAGCTTTGCAAACCCTTAGTTTATAGTGTGTATCTGTGTGTCTGTCTGTGTGTGTGTGTCTCTGTGTGTGTGTGTGTGTGTGTGTGTGTGTGTCTCTCTGTGTGTGTGTGTGTGTGTATCTGTGTGTGTGTGTGTGAGTGTGTGTGTGTATCTGTGTGTCTGTCTGTGTGTGTGTGTCTCTGTGTGTGTGTGTGTGTGTGTGTGTGTGTGTGTGTCTCTCTGTGTGTGTGTGTGTGTATCTGTGTGTGTGTGAGTGTGTGTGTGTATCTGTGTGTGTGTGTGTGTGTGTGTGTGTCTGTGTGTGTGTGTGTGTGTGTGTGTGTGTGTGTGTGTGTGTGTGTGTGTGTCTCTCTGTGTGTGTGTGTGTGTGTATCTGTGTGTGTGTGAGTGTGTGTGTGTATCTGTGTGTGTGTGTGTGTGTGTGTGTGTGTCTCTGTGTGTGTGTGTGTGTGTGTGTGTGTGTGTGTGTCTCTGTGTGTGTGTGTGTGTGTCTCTGTGTGTGTGTGTGTCTCTGTGTGTGTGTGTGTGTGTGTGTGTGTGTTAGCGGCAGCAGCTGCTCAGGACTCTCCTCCCCTGGGCTGTAATCAGTGGCTTAATGAGTCTCAGCGGCTTTCATGTTCAACACTGTCAGCCCAAGAGAGTGTCGCGTTTTGAAGCTCCGCACACATAATTAAAGAAAACACACACACACACACGCACACACGCACATTTCGGACACCGGCCTCCATCGGCCTCAGAGTAAAGTTGCACCCGAGAGGAGCGAATGAAGAAAAAGAAGAAGAAGTAGCTGAAAGAAAAAAATCTCTCTCTTCAAGTTTGTGTCAAGAGACACGATTGCTCTCGGGCGGGCAAGTAGAGGCGAGAGTTTCTATTTAACAATCACTCACCTGAGACAAGCAGCCGGAGAGCAGAGAGACGGGAGGAGACGGACGGAGACGGAGGGAGACGGACGGAGACGGACGGAGACGGACGGAGACGGACGGGGGACGTTGAAGGAGAGAGGGATCGTGAGGTGTTTGTCTTGGTGGGACACCGGGGGGCGCTCTGTCCCCCGGGACGTGTCCCGTCAGGCTCTGACAGCTGCAGCAGCTCACCCCCCCCCCTGCCCCCCCTTCAACCAGCGCGACTCCTCGTCATCGACGTCGAACACGCGCCTCACAAAAGAACAGAAGAAGAAGAAGAAGAAGACAATCTCCAGAATCCTCCTTCATCATGCGACGGCGCAGGACTCGTCGAACTCCCACAGAACATCCACTTGTAAGTCGCTCGCGTCTATATTTAACCCCGAGGAACTATGGGAGGAATTAATATACACAGACACGACTTAGTCTTCATTATTTTCTTTTGGGGGGGAGGTGCACATATTAGAGAGAGAGAGAGAGAGAAACTGTCCTGGTTTCTCGCTCCCATTATGTCCCGTTTTTTCCCACAATCCACTGGGGAGCCGCGCGGCCACAGAACGCACGCTTCAGAGAAAGATATAAGGAAAAAGTTGAACCGGCCTCGGGAGCAGTGGAACAGCTGGGTCGCGTCTGGTTCGTCATCGAGGATCAAACTCATCCAATAACGGTTCAAACAGAAATCACAAGGTGATGTCACCGAAACCGTCCACTGCGAACGTCAACCGGTGAGAGGATTGACCAAGATTTTGGGGTGTAGCCTCTCAAGCAACCAGTGGAGTCGCCCCCTGCTGGTCAAGACAGAGAACACAGGCTCCAGAAACACTGGCTTCTTCTTCCGCACCCGCGGACCACGTCCATTTTCATGTTCAGTCTACGAGTCAGACACAAAAATGTCCGTCTGATGCGTTCGCGAGTGGAAATTTTGAATATGGACGTTTCTGCTTTTCCGAAAAGACAAAAGAGGCTCGAACGACGTGCACGCCCGGTTCTCCTGCGCCGCGACGCTCGGCCCGTTTACTTCCTGCTCCGCGAGCGCATCGGGAATGTGTTCCACAACACCGCCGCTACATCAGCTCGTGATCCGTCCCTGTTCTTCACGCGGGGCGACACAGTGACAGACTTTTTGTGTCCTCGCCGATGAGCTACAGGGTCCGGGTTTCTGTTTCTATCATCCGACATTCGAACGGGGAAAATCCAAGTGTAAATACGCACAGGTGTGACAAAGAAATTTTGCAATTTGGTGACGGCCGGCGGGGGAACGCAACAGGGTTCCAGGCTTCGGGGCTTTCGTTGTTGTTGTTGTGGTCTTACTGCCCCGGCCGGGTCGCGACCCACGACTCCGGGGTACGAGAGACCGATACGACAACCACGAGGCCGACACCTCGCAGGGGCAGATGACGATCAAGAGCCAGGGCTGAACACGGAACACGGGACACAGGACCGACAGCTAGCCCAACGTCAGCCGGGATAGGCTCTGTGATTCTGAGCTGTCCCGAGCCCAGAGGCCCCGGATCCCCTCTCCACCTTTTCTTTACTCCCACGTTCTGCTGCTCGTCCTTCCCCAAACAATTCAACCCTCAGTTTTCATCCGTTGCACCGACGTCTGGTTGAGTTTCTGAAAGCAGACGTCATGATTTGTTTGACTCGTGGACGTAACTCCAGTACGTTTTTCGGGGGGGGGGGGGGGGGGGGGGTTTCCTCATTATTGGACTCGTCCCACCCGGGAACCAGTAACGACATCATCTCCATTTATAGACACTTTTGAACCAACGCTGATAAACTCTTCGTGACCTTTTCCAGCTTGTATGAAAATCAGCCTTTTCCCAGTCATTGTTTTTTTGCGAGGCAGATGCTTCTTGTGAACAACAGACTGCTCTTTTGACTCACACATCTCAGATCTGGTTTCATTTAGTGGAGTCCAGGTTCGTTACACGAACGACCCCTGCCTCCGTTTACCGTCGGTTGACGTCAGCGGCCTCGGGGCCGCGAAAGCTGTTTTACAACCGACTCTGTGCATGTTTGTACGATGTGGTCACGATGGACAACACAGTGACACCGGGTGAAGCAGAGACGCTGTGTTGATGCTTCCTCTTCCGGTCGACATTACTGCCGTTGTGTTTTGTGATTTTCTGTTTTGCCGTTCGATTTTTTTCTTTTGCCGTTTGGTTTTTCTGTTTTGCCATTTGTGTTTTGGTTATTTACCGTTATGTTTCTTGATTCCTTGTCGTGTTTTCCTGTTCGTCACTGTGATTTGCCCTTCACGGCCACCGTACGACGCATCTCGCATCATTTATCCGTTGCGGCCGCATGACAGCAACGAATAAGCATCACGTAACAATATAAACTGTATCAGATCCTGAGGAAATGTTTTTTTTTTATCTAAACCTTGAGGGGGATTCTTGAGGAAATGAAGAGCGACTCAGCGTTCGTCCGCGCGTCTCCGCGATGTGACATCGAGCAGCTCATGACACTGGGTGTGTTACAGAGCTGAGGCCTGACGTCCTCCCTCCCTCCCTCTCTCTGCTCGGGCCAGACGACACCACGAGGCCAATCGGCCCATTTAAAATGTCCCCGTCGCTGAGATGATGTGAAGGAGCCGGGAGGAGCTCGTCCACTCCGAAGGATTCGTCTCTGGGCTTTTAGCAGCGACACGTCACTGACGAGTGCTGCAGATGTGCTGGTATGAACAGGATCGTGCAGTTCGCCAGATGTGATCTGTTACAATTACAAAAGCACACACACACACACACACACACACGTGCTCTCACATGAAGGTGACAGGATTGGAGAAACATCTCCCACAGCGAGTCCAAGCACTGATCTCACTAGAGCTGCAAAAGTGAACTGATTACTAATCGACTACTAAATTAATCGCCTGCTATTTTGATAATCAATTAATCGGTTCAAGTAGTTTTTATGGGGGAAAAAGTCCAAATTCTCTAATTTCAGCTTCTTTATTGTGAACATGTTCTGGTTTCTTTGCTCGTCTGTGACAGTGAACTGAACATCGTTGGTGTGTGGACGAAACAAAACATCGTCTTGGTGGTTTTGGGAAACCCCCATTTTATGAACCAAACGACTGATGGATGAATCGGGACAATAATCGTCAGATGAATCGATAATGAAAATAATCGTTGGTTTGCCGCCCTATAGATCTCATCGCAGTTTTCCTCCTCAGCGGCCGTCTGGCCTGGAGTCAGGGCTCGTGGCGGATGAGACTCTCAGTCCATCACAACTCTTCTATGAATGAACCTGCAGCTGAGCAGTCGGACACGTCAACAAAGGTCTCAGCACCAACGGACCGATCAAACTGAGGAGATATGAGTTACCAAAGACACGCACGCACACACACACACACACACACACACACACACACACACACACCTTCCTGTCTGTCAGTCAGTCAGTCATGCACATGAAGCAGTGAGAGGCACTGGGAGGAGGAAGCCCACACACAACAGCTGAGAGCTGAGTGAAGTGTGGCTGTGATTGAGCAGCCTCCCAAACCTTCTCCACACAGGCAGGAGGAGGAGGAGGAGGAGGAGGAGGGGGAGGTGGAGGAGGAGGGGGAGGTGGAGGAGGAGGGGGAGGAGGAGGAGGGGGAGGAGGAGCAGGAGGAGGAGGAGGGGGAGGAGGAGGAGGAGGAGGAGGAGGGGGAGGAGGAGGAGGAGGGGGAGGAGGAGCAGGAGGAGGAGGAGGAGGGGGAGGAGGAGGAGGAGGAGGAGGAGGAGGAGGGGGAGGAGGAGCAGGAGGAGGAGGGGGAGGAGGAGCAGGAGGAGGAGGAGGGGGAGGGGGGGAGGAGGAGGGGGAGCAGGAGGAGGAAGAGGAGGAGGAGGGGGAGGAGGAGGAGGGGGGGGGGGGAGAAGGAGGAGGGGGAGGGGGAGGGGGAGGAGGGGGGGACAGAAAGCAGCACTTGTGATTCCATGACAGTCGGATTCTTTTTACAAGGTCACTCACAGCTTCTTCTTCTTCTTCTTTTGTTTTACCCCCGAAGGCCCGAGAGCCTCAAAACTACTAAATTACATCAATCGCGGAACAGCAAGATGTGTGTGTGTGTGTGTGTGTGTGTGTGTGTGTGTGTGTGTGTATGTGTGTGTGTGTGTGTGTGTGTGTGTTAGTGATGTAATGATAAGGAAACTGTGCATTGCATTAAAATATGATGAGGTGTCATCACTCCGTCATGATTCAGTATCCGCCTAAAACACACTTCGAACCTCCCCATGCATGTACATGTACACACACACACATATATACGTGTGTGTGTATATATATATATATATATATATATATATATATATATATATATATATATACACACACGTATATATGTGTGTGTGTACATATATACACTATATATACATATATATGTGTGTGTATATATACACACACACATATATATGTATATATATACAGTATATATATATACATATATATGTATATATATACAGTATATATATATACACATATATATACAGTATATATACATATATATGTGTTTCTCATCGTCTCCTACAAAACGTCCCTGTCGAGGCTCAACGTTGGTCCGTTTGCGGTGATTGCGCAGAGAGCTGCGCGCTGATGGAAGCGGGAGCCTCGGTCCTCGCCGCAAGATCCGCGGCGGCGTGCGTGATCGCGACGGTCTCCATCCACCGGCCTGACCGCGCGCAACGCGACGCGCAACCTGCAATTTCTGATTCATCGATCACTGACTGGAATCTTCTTACCACTTCGTGTCCGGAGACGCAACAACTCCTGCGCGCGGTGCAGGATCCTCCGAGCTGCGGGAGATGGAGCCCGCAGGGGGCGCGCGGGGGGGTGGAGGTGGTGGTGGTGGTGGGGGGGCGGAATCAAACCCTCCTCTCGCGGGGCCGAGAAGGTGCAACACTCCCCGGTCCGGTGGCTCCCGGCAGCGCAACTTCCACCCGACACGCACGCGGGACCGTGAGCTGCGGGACACTGCGTGAGCTGCGGGCTGTTCCCGCAGGATGCGGCAGTTTCCTCCGCTGGTGGAATATTGTGAAGTCTGCGACTCCGCTGCCCCAAGGATGTTGCTCGCTTCGTCTCAACACAAGAATGCACCGAGCATTTCAACTACTGCCCCCCCCCCCCCTCCCTCCCTCTCTCTCTCTCTCTCTCCCCCCTCCCTCTCTCTCTCTCTCTCATCCACACACAGACGCTCACACATGCGCAAACCCATTTTGTCACGATACATGATGTGAATGAAATGTTAAAATAATCCGGTCAAACCAGATTCAACAGAGGAAATGAGACGGAAGTGGTGTGTGTGTGTGTGTGTGTGTGTGTGTGGTCCAGAGGTCAATGATACGTTTCACCAGATTGTGTGTGTGTGTTGATCTTAAAAAAAATTCTTGGATCCTCTAATGAAGAGGAAACCTGAACCCTCTTGAACTCAAAGGTCATGACCATGGAGGGGGGGGGGGGGGGGTGCTCAGGGCTTCTGCCTTTTTTCTACCCGTAGTTCATAGGTCATAGGTCATTGACAGCTGAGAGACTGACTCATAACTGAGCCCTCTACACGCGACGCTCGCTCTCCTCCACCAGTATCCATAACGACAACAAGTCCAGAGACGAGGAGCATCGGAGCTCGTATGAGTCTGTGTTGGCTTTAATATTTCAATCAATCCCATTCTTCGTGAAGATTCATACAATATTCTTAGACATAGCCTTCAGAGTCAGATTCATGTCTCACTGCTGTGATGTTGTGTGAACAGGCGAGGAGGAAGAGGAGGATGAGGAGGAGTCCCTAAAAGCATATTCTCTCTCCGTCTTCCTCACTTGCTCCGTGATTGATTTAAAATTCTGCTCTGAGCGGCTCAACACGCATCTGTCGGTTCACACACACACACACACACACACACACACACAATAAAAGATTCACTGGATTAACATGTTAATGTTGAATAGTTTCAATCCCGAATTTCTTCTGCGACATGGAGGGAAAGAGGAGACGGAGCGGCGGCGGCGGCGGAGGAACAGAAGCAGGAGGCGACTGATATTATTTCAATTTGCTCACATCAGAAAAAGAAAATGGCCAAGCGGGGCCCGTGTTTGATGTGCGGCACGTTTCCGTTTCTCTGCTGGAGCAACGACACAAAAGTAAAAGAGAAAGAGAGCTGCAGGTCACTTGTTTCGTCCACCTCTCGCGCCAAAAATGTATTTTCACAAATTTTTTTTTATCATCACATTGAAAATCAAAATTTCATTCTGCTTATGTTCCAGTCCTCCCACACAACTCGAATCTGCCTTCATCTTCCACCCTGAGCTGCAGAGAGGAAGACGAAGATGTATGTGATGACACACACTCACACACACACACACACACACACACACACACACACACACAGACACACACACAGACACACACGCAGGCCTGAGCCGCTCTGAAGGAATCGTGATCGGGATTCGAGTGGATTGGCCTTCGACGCAGTGACATCATCACTAATTGATCCCCTTTTGAGTTCTGAAAGATGGGGTGGGGGGTGGGGGGGGGGGGTGGTAGTGATAGGCTGCTGTATGTGGTTGCCATGGCAACTGGCCCGTTTCCAACGCAATAGGGATGTGGAAGCTGGGGGTTAATTGGGGATCTTGTTGGGGGGTGGGAATCGTGGGGGTTGGTGTGTGTGTGTGTGTGTGTGAGAGAGAGAGAGTTGTCTGAAAGGGAAGAGAAAGAGTTAAGAGAAAGAAACACAATCCATCACAACGCAGACAGCGAAGGGGGCGGAGCTCTCTCATCTGCACGAGAACACGGATGTACTTAAAACGCCTGAAAAACTTTTTCTGGGCCGAATGGCCCAAAAAAAATAATAATTCTGGGATTCAAAAAAATGTCAATACTGATTCATCAGACGATATTTATATATATATGTGTATATATGTGTATATATATATATATATATATATATATATATATATATAATAAAAAGATGATGTTATTCCTAACCTTATGACCTTACCTTAATGTCATTGAGAAATAATCGAGGCTTAATATTTTTACAGTTTAATCATTAATAAATACAAAGAAAAACCCAAATACAACCAAATATTTAGAACTCAAAGGTAATATATAAGCATAAACGGAACCTGTTCACCACAGAAGTGGAGCCCTGAGTCTCCCACAGCCGCAGACCTGCAAGTTTTCCTGAAACGTGTAAACAAGAAAAAAATTTAAACTAATGTATGAGGCTTCATAACAAGTCATTTCCTGGTTCTTGAACGCAGCTTATGTGAATACGTCTGATGTGAAATGATGCGAGAGGAGATTGATTGATGGACGGTCGGACGGCCACTGTGAATGTTCAGGAATGTAAATATAACACATCTTCCTCGCTCCGGCAGCGGGCCCTCCTCCTCCTCCTCCTCCTCCTCCTCCTCTTCATCACGCTTGTACAGTAGCAACAAGGGCAGTTGAAATCACCATGGCAACAGGGTCTCTACAGTACCTGAGAGCGAGGCTGTGGAGACGGCGGACGAAGAGGGACGGAGGGAACGAATGGGGCCGGGGGCCTCTCACCAGATTAATGAAGTTCTGGGTGGGAACATTTTACAACATGTCCACTTCACACGCTGAAAGAAAAGAGGCCGGTCGGGAATTCAGCGAGCAGATTAACTTCTCCCCTTTCACTTGTAAACGTGTGTGGAACTGTTGTTCTTCCCTCTCCGTTTGGGGTCACTATCGTAACTTAGCATATTTGTGAATGACGACGTGAGCAGACGAACCAACGTAGTCAGTAAATCTCTCGGGGGAGCATCATTCCAGAGCAGCGGTTCCCAAACTTTCTCTCTGTCACATGTTCCCAGGAATTCAATGACCTCGCTGAACTTTACGGCCTGTAAAGTAAAAAATCTGAGTCAGTCTCTGTTGGCTGATTATCATTTGACCACAATGCCCCAACCCAGCGTTTATCCCTTATGAGGAATTTTACTGTAAGTTTAATTAATAATAAAAAAATTGGGGGTGGATAAAATACTGAAAACAGGACATTAAACTTAGTGGATCAGTTGCTACCTCTGTCTTCTAAATGGTTAGCTTCTCTTTGGCTGATGTCAGATGATAATGATGATGGTGATGATGCTCACAGCTGATTTCAGCCAAAACAACAAGATGAACAGTAAATTTCTCCTTCGTGTTAAAATCTGCAGTAATTCTGTGTTTGTCGTTTCATCAAAGACCAGAGAGGAAAAAAACAGAGAATTTGTGGTTGTGTCCTTTTGTGTCTCTCCGTCAGTAATCCAGGTCTGCGACGGTTCTGTGATGGTTCCAGACAAACGGACATTTACTTTGTCGGGTTCTTCTGGCTTCGCAAAAGCAACAAGGCTCCTTCAAAGTCCTCGTTCTGAGGGAACACAGGGTTGAAGGAACATAGGGTTGAGGGAACATAGGGTTGAAGGAACATAGGGTTGAAGGAACATAGGGTTGAGGGAACATAGGTTTGAAGGGACATAGGGTTGAAGGAACATAGGGTTGAAGGAACATAGGTTTGAAGGAACATAGGGTTGAAGGAACATAGGGTTGAAGGAACATAGGTTTGAAGGAACACAGGGTTGAGGGAACATAGGGTTGAAGGAACATAGGGTTGAGGGAACAGGTTTGAAGGGACATAGGGTTGAAGGAACATAGGGTTGAGGGAACATAGGTTTGAAGGAACATAGGGTTGAGGGAACATAGGTTTGAAGGAACATAGGTTTGAAGGAACATAGATTTGAAGGGACATAGGGTTGAAGGAACCTAGGGTTGAGGGAACATAGGTTTGAAGGAACATAGGGTTGAAGGAACATAGGGTTGAGGGAATATAGGGTTGAGGGAATATAGGGTTGAAGGAACATAGGGTTGAGGGAACATAGGTTTGAAGGAACATAGGGTTGAAGGAACATAGGGTTGAGGGAATATAGGGTTGAGGGAACATAGGATTTAGGGAACATAGGGTTAAGGGAACATAGGGTTTAGGGAACTTAGGGCTGAGGGAACACAGAGATCAACCTTTTTTCCCGTTGTGAATTTGTCCTGTATCCTGTAAACTCGACAAATTAACTTGTCTTTTCATTACTTTCTCCTGCAAAGTGGAACATTGCTCATCTACGTTTCTTTCCTCGACAGTCGCCCGTCAGTGACGACGTGTTAACGGCTTTGTTTTGTGTTTCGTTCCCCCTGAGCATGACCTGACAGGCGTACAGTAGGAACCAACCACCCTGAAGGAGACATTATAGTCAACTATTTTAACGTATTTTCTTTTTCACAGGAAAAATTCATTGCTGTCATGAGATTTTTTGGGTGTATTTCTGATTTGCTTTTTTTTCTCACGGGCTGAAAACAGGCGTTCCCGACCCGTGACTCAGCCGATGTAATCCCGACCCCCTGAAGAAAGTGTCTCACAAGAGAGGAATGCCTGAGTGATTAATGAAGTGTTAAGGAAGTGGCCCTTCAGTCTGATGATCAGGCCACGTCTTAGTCGGGTCCTCGCTGACAGAGAGTGTGATTTAGAGTGTGAAGTCAACAAGTGACTCACATCAGGCCAGGCCAGATATTCTCTCACCCCTCTGTGTTCTTGTTTTCTTTGTTGAGTGAGTGACTCATCCCCTCGTACAGATCAATGAAGATCACCACATGGGTCCTCACAAACCTCCCCGCTCTTCCCGCTCGCTCCGCCATTACCATGGAGACTCTGGCGAGCGGCTCCGTCTACACGGCGGGACTCGTCGGAGACACGCAGCGCTTTCCAGTGGCGCACTTTGGCACATACACCGACAGTTCTTCAATTAAGGAGGTGTCGGAAATAGATTCCTCTTCCTCCCCCACATCCAGACCGTCCAGCTCATCGGCTTCTCTCCTTTCTACCCTCGTCCACGTCTTCACAGTTCAATGTTCGTAGTCTTGTCTTTCGAGAGGAGAGGTCCCATCCTATATTTCCCCAGTGTCGGGTGGGTAACAGGTTTAAGACAAGTTCACATGGTGACGTGAAAGTCCAGAGGGAACATAACGAGGCACCAGGGAAATAACACGAGCAAAACAAGTAAAATCGAAAATCGTGAGAAGCAAGTTGGTGCGGGCTGCACGGTGGTGTGACGGTTAGCGCTGTCGCCTCACAGCAAGAAGGATCTGGGTTCAAATCTCGGTTTAAACCAGCGGCTTTCTGTGACGAGTCTGCATGGGTTTTCTCTGGGTTCTCCGGCTAAAGCAGATGGTAGATGATGGATGGATGGATGGAACAGTTGGTGCAAATATGGAAAAGATTGGGGAGAATCGGGGGCATTCAAGGGAGTTTTGGGTCCCCCGGAAAAGGGTACTGGAGGGCCTTACATTGAACCATGGGCTTTGTAAGTTCAAATGAGGGGGGGTTCTCACAAAGTTGCTGTAGAGAGTAGACCAACGAAACCAGAGGTTTTTAGGGGGCCACTCTCAGCTCGGGACCCAAATTGCCAGATGCAACGACCCTGGAGACAATTGATAGTGAGGTGAAGTGAACCCGACTTATTTTAGCAGATAAAAGAGCGTCCGAGGACGATACAGACGATAAAAACCAGCAAGTCATTCACAAATGAACCCATATTTGCTTGTTTGCCAGTAGGATTATGCAAAAACTACAGAACAGATTTCCACTAGACTTGGTGGAAGGTTGGAACCTGGACCTTGAAAGAATCCGTTACATTTTGGTACAGATTCAGACAAAAGTGGCAGATCTTTCTTTCCAGGCCCACGTCCAATCCTTCCACCAAGTTTCGTGGAATTCTGTTCTGAAGTTTTTTTTGCGTAATCCTGTGTGGCGCAGAGGAACATCAGTCGCCAGAAAGAATCTGTCAGTGTCTGTCGTCCTTAGTAACCATTGCTTGTTATTTTGATCCCGTATCTGTGGGGTGTCAAGAGTCAGATGATTTTTTTTTTCGTTTCATACACACACAGAGGCTTTAAATAACCCGAAAAGAAATAAAAGTAAAACTTCTCTTTAGCAGTCGTGTATTATCACAGACAACACGATAGGTCGCTTCATCATCAGCGTACGGTGGTTTGTTCCTCTGTCGCCCCTTTGCTTGTACCAGTAATTATCTCCTCTGTGATCGTCTCGTTGGCTTTATGAGGAGCCGGAGCCTCGGTGAACCCAGACATGACAGCATTGTGTGTGTGTGTGTGTGTGTGTGTGTCTCACAAATCTGTTGTGGCGGTTGGTTGCTCAGAGCTCTGCGACCCCGCAGACAGAAGGGAGCATCTACCGCCGCATTCTACATCCAGAGAACATGATGTTTGCGACATGATTCGACCCGAGAGTGACGAACTACACGTCTGCGCCGGAGAACGGGAGCGATGACTGGGGGAGGAGAGGAAGAAAAAAAAACGGCTTCAGAGACAAGCAGAGCGCAATTTTAACATCAGCAATCCAAACAATACCACGAGCGACTCTCGCTTGATAAATAAAACACCCAGCTCCTCCATTAATTCTACCTCCAGGGAGCTCGACGGGCCGCGGTGAGAAAGGATGAACGCGCCGCAGCGGAGCACATTGCTCAGTGTCTGCATTCAGTGTGTGTGCGCGTGTGCGCGTTTGTGTGTTTGTGTGTTTGTGCCAGCTCTTTCTTCCCACGACGAAGTAATTTCCTAAATCTCAGAGGATGTGAGGAGAATAAACAGATTTTTTTTCACCCGCCGAGCCATCAAGTGTTTTTTTTCCCCCGTCAGTCGATTGGATCGCCCGTGTCAACTGTCACTCAGTCAAGATGAATTTCCCCAGAATATCCAGAGTCGTGCAACAGAAATAACGGCGGCTAAATGAGACGCTGCAGAGATTATTCCAGCCCATCGAGCGGCGCCCCGAAAAATCCAATTAATCCCTGGGACGTGGAATCTGCTCTGCCTGCAACTTTTGACAAGTTACGTGCCCGAGTATTAAAAGTGGACAGAATCCACACAGTCCAGTAAATGGTACATAAGGAGAAAAATAAATGTTTTTCAAGTTGTGTATTCAATCAAAGCCATGACAGGACAAGTTACATTTCTTCATATCTTAAATATTCCACTGTGATGATTGACACTTTTTTTCCCCACTCAAAACTCAAATCAAAAAGGCAGCACTGTGTATTTAGTGTGTATGTGTGTAAATGCATTAGTCCACATAATATAGAACTTTTACATAACTGTTTTTTACGACTGCAGAGACATAAATAAGACATAAAATAACCACAAAGAGACACAAACAACCACAAAGAGTACGACTCAGAGGTTTTGGCCCCGTGGTTAGCACGTCCATCGCCCACGTCACGAGGCTGCGGGTTCGAGCCCCGACTGGGTCATTCAAAAAATTCAACAACAAACCGTTTTTATCCAAAACTGCAAATCAATTCTGCAAAAATTTACAAATCAGGCGATTTTATAAGCAAAATCTTATCTTCAATAAAGAGCCTCACACGGGGCGCAGGGGGCCGTCCCAAGTTTCACCATGGTGGGCCAAATAAACAAATCCTTTTCTTATCACATCTTGTCCTATCTTTTTTGGTTTCTTCACACCGTGTTTTTCAGCTTTTGTTGGTGAAGGTTTGTTGTTTCCACTGAGCGACGAGTTCATTTTCTCAGGCAAAGGTTCTGTTGGTCGGGACGTGGGCTGCAGTCTATTTGAAATGGAGATTCTGAGCCGCGTCAGTTGCCTCTTTCATCCTGTCCCTGAAAAATGCGACGCGCTGATCTCATTATCCCGCTCTCCTCTCGGAGCACAAGACAAAATCAATCCGGGGGCAGAGGAGGGGCGAGAACGCCACCGATTCTTGGTCTCCTTTCACAATGGGGGAGAAGAGGCCCCTACAAGTGGGGGAGAAGTGTGTGTGTGTGTGTGTGTGTGTGTGTGTGTGTGTGTGTATGTGTGTTGTGTGTCTGTGTATGTGTGTTGTGTTGTGTGTGTGTGTATGTGTGTGTGTGTGTTGTGTGTGTGTGTGTGTGTATGTGTGTTGTGTTGTGTGTGTGTGTGTGTGTGTGTGTGTGTGTGTGGGCTTGATTTCCTTTCTGGCAGCTGCTGCTTTTCATTTATCTCAGTTTGCTTTAGATAGAAAATCAGAGCTATAACAAACAATCCGCTGATTAATTAATTCTCGAAAGTTACTTGGAACCTCTCTGTGTGGTTACGCAAGAAAAGAATGAGCTACATTTTTCCAAATTCAACGGAAGTCATTGGAATTAAATTGCAGTGTTTTACATGAGAGTATAACCGCTTTCGTATTGAACTTGAGTTACAAGATTAAAACACTGTGGCTGCTGAATCATATCATTTTATCATCTTTTCAGATGCATTAATGCACAAGTAGTAATTTAAATTTCAACATTCGATACAAAGACTGTAAATAAAGATGGACGACATGACAAAAGTGAAGCTAAATCACCTGGATCGCCCCCTGGTGGCTGCCTGCAGTATAGGTCGTAAACCCAGCCGCCTCCATGTTAGCAGATGGGACATGGGCCCAAAAAACTCAAACTAAACTTTAAAAAAGAATCAGGGTAGACGCAAAAAAGATGTTTTTGCAAAAATGGTTTCTGTAATTTTAAGTAGTTCTTAGGTCGGCCATCTTTTTTTCGCTTCAACGGCAAAACAGTTTGTTGGGACACAGCCGGGGATATGCTTTGTTGACCAATCATTGACCCCAATCTCCCACCTCCACCCAGATGTTTCTCGACGACGGAACAATGTCACCCGAGAGGACAGAAATTACTCTCATGACAGTTGGACTGTAATAAATTATTCTAAAGGGTGTTTTTGTGTGTGTGCGTGTGAAAACGATTATGTTTTCTCAGCTGTGAGAACCACACAGAGCGGTTGAATGCGCCACCAAAGGCACTTTTGAAAATGGAAAAAGAACCACTTAACAATATGAGTAACCTAAAGAGTACACAATCTATTGCCACTGATGTAAAACTGACAGTGAAGGAGGAAGATTACAAAATATTAATATCACTGCTTAGGTGAAAAACTCACCTGTCATCCTTATTTCAGTACTTTCTGTTGAACACCACCGGATGCTCTCATTGCTGAATTCGGCAGCAGGTGGGGAGAGACACATGTAGCTGCTAGTTAACCAATTACAGTAAATGGCGGGTGAGGGCTGTGTCTCATTTGCCAGTGTAATGGGTTAAAGTGAGCTCACCTCAGCGGGCTGTTTGTACGAGTTGAGTGTGTTGCAGGGAATCCCTGGTTTTATTCCCCGGTTGTGGTTGCCGTGGCAACCATCGGCCGCATGACCAAAAGTGAGCTACTGTAAATGTCCTCGCCCGAGAAGGACGAGAGCCGCGGCTTCGTCTCCTCGTCTCCGCTCAAAATGCTCCTGGCAAAATTAGCAACTGTACGACCTCTGAACCAACTCCCCCTCATCCAGATGCTTTGTTGGTGATGCAGGCAACAAAAAATAAAATAAGAAAAATATGAAAGAATTTAACTGTCAGGAGTGAAATGCTGAATCCTTTCTCTTTTAACTGTGTGACTGTAAAGGTAATGAATAAAAATGAAAATGATAATGAATGTCAAGGTTTAGAAGATATTTAGAAATCGACTTTGCATATGTTGCATGGGTATGACACAGTAGAGTGTAAAGAAAAAACTATGAATTTAAATATTAGTTATCTACAGCTGAAAGCCCCAAGGTGAGTGTTAGCATTAGCACAACCACCAACGCTGTGATAGCCACCGCCAGCTACAAGCTAACAAGCAACATGAGATAATAAAAGATGTTAACTAAACTTAAAAGATCTCGGTGCACGACAGATTTCCTTCCGACTCCTTCTGGCTCAAACTGAATTTTCTCCAGTTTTTCTTTCCCGGCTCACGGAAGCCATCTTGTTTTTTTCACCACTCAACCTATGTGGGAAAAACATAGTTAATCAAAATATTGGTCTCCTGGCCTTTTTTTTTCAGCATAGAATGTAAATAAAGATGGACGACATGACAGGTTAAAAAAGTGAAGCCAAAACCTATTGATCGCCCCCTGGTGGCTGCCTGGTCATAAACCCCGCCCACTTTCATGTCAGCAGATGCAACTTGGACCGAACTAAAAAAGTCAAAGAACACATCAAATACATTTTTTCAAAAGTTGGTTTCCGTCACTTTGGGTAGTTCTTATCACACTGACGCACAATCAAGTGATATTCTTTCTTTTTTATTCCTTTGAATTGGTGATTGGATGTTATAAAGACGGACTTAGTCGTCGTGATTGACACCTGAGACTGACTGACTGTATCGCTGGGACCTGGATTACGCGCATTCGACGCCATGATCACCACTCTGCATCCGGGATATTTCGCCTCCATTTTCTGAACGGCGGGAGGAAGAGGAGGCGTGTCGTCCATCTTTGTTTGCAGTCTGCGGTCTGGAGGTGAACTTTAGAAATCCCAGGCAGCACATTACGGCTCGTGTTCTCCGTTCATATTGACTTGTCTCTGCTGTAATCTCATTGGGATAATGGACTTGTGCATCAGACTTTATGAGTCTTATTTTCAACCCGTTGATTATTAAATCATTTCTGCTCTGTAACGTCGTCGGGAGTGATGTGTTACCATTATCGTTATGGATCACTGCCAATGGGATTTAACGTGCAAAAGCGCGGCGTAATGGGATGAGCGGATTCAAACGAGACGCTCACGCGGAGACCGCCGAGGAAACTAATCTCCCCCGTAAAGAATAAAAACACGGAACGGGGCCGACGTCCTCGAGAGCCGAGCTCAGACGCAGCTGGAGGATGAACTCCGGGTAGGAAACCTCGGGGCTGTAAATCCCACAGTCTTTTCTCCTGGTGACACCGAAGCCTCCCGCTGGTGAAAGACGACACCGCCGTCGAAAAGCTCTGACTATTGAAGTGGCCGCGGTGAAATGTCAGGCGGTGCATTTTAACTGGCCGGCATATCAGGGAGCGACGGCTCTGAGGAGGGTCGTCGCGCTCCGTCGTCCCTCGGCGACGAGCCGCCGGCACGTGATCATGTAATCGCCGTGGCCAGAAACGTCTCCTGACGCGCCCTGGGAAACCGCTGATTAGGATATCTGTAATGATGATAATGAGCGCGTGTGAGGTGTAATTTGCAGATGAGAGGACTCGTAGCATTAGAGAATGGGATGATACATAATTTACAATAAGTGTAATCTTCGTTGATTACGAAAAGGAGGCCGTGTCGTCAGGTGGTCAGTGGCGGATCCCGTTCGTGGAACTGAGCCATCTCTTCGCAGGCCGGTGTCATTTTCTCTCTCCGTTTGTTTGACTAATTAAATTTGTCTGTCGGCGGTGACGGTGGGGGATCAGAGTCCCAACGTAGAAAGTGACTACGGTGAGGACGTGCAGAGGAGAGACGGGGCGATGATACGACCGGGGGACGAGCGGATATTAAACCGAGAAGACGGCTGCACTGACGAGGCGCTTCGTCGAAACCGAGAGAGATCGGCGAGGTGGGAGACATTTAATAACACAACAGCTCAACTCGTGTCGTAAAGAAAAACATAAAAAAACACGCAAGTGATAATGTAACAATTGTCTCTCGGAGGTGGAATCTATTAATATCTTCAGGAGCGAAGTTAACGGAGCGACGCGCGAGCTGAAGCTGAGGAAGGAGGTTATGTTTTAACCCCTGTACGTACGTTTCTTTGTTTGTTTGTTTGTCAGCAGGATTACACGAAAACTATCAAACGGGATTTCCATGAGGGCTTGTGAAGATCTCAGATCTCCAACAAACTCCCCTCTTAAATCGATGGAGCGATATTGAGTAGCACTGTAGGTTCATCTCTCTCA
Source organism: Scophthalmus maximus (assembly GCF_022379125.1). NCBI lineage: Eukaryota > Metazoa > Chordata > Actinopteri > Pleuronectiformes > Scophthalmidae > Scophthalmus > Scophthalmus maximus. The sequence goes on from NC_061527.1 coordinate 1,810,972, forward strand.
TTTCGCGGCCCGGTGAAGAAGACGTGTGACTGACGACGCGCGGTGATTCCGCTCCAGGCGATGGCGAGCGCGTGGGGCCTCGGGGCTGCAGAGCGGTTTCGACTGCACGAGTCTCTGTGGGGCTTGTTTCTCGCTGCAGGGGGCGACTGAAGCAGCAGATCCGGCGAGAAAACACGCTTTCTCTTCATCGGCTTCTGCGACACCGTGAAGATGTTTATACAAATCAGTCAGCAGGTGGAAAATCTCAATCACGGCACATCATGAATAGGTTCATCATCAGTGATGATAGATTCAGGATCTGTGCACAGACAAATAAAAATAGTACGAATGTGGAGGAGCTTGGTCCAAATACAATGTGATGCAGCAAACAGAAATATCAGCCTAAATATTAAAAATAACGATGAAAGACATTTCATGTGAAGTTTCTCTCATTTAAATTCAAAACTCTCAAAACAATCAAACAAAGGAATGGAGCATGTCTATGTTCCCTCAACCCTACGTTCCCTCAACCCCATGTTCCCTCAACCCAATGTTCCCTCAACCCTATGTTCCCTCAACCCTACGTTCCCTCAACCCCATGTTCCCTCAACCCTACGTTCCCTCAACCCCATGTTCCCTCAACCCCATGTTCCCTCAACCCTATGTTCCCTCCACCCTACGTTCCCTCAACCCCATGTTCCCTCAACCCTACGTTCCCTCAACCCCATGTTCCCTCAACCCTTTGTTCCCTCAACCCCATGTTCCCTCATCCCTATGTTCCCTCAACCCTTTGTTCCCTCAACCCTTTGTTCCCTCAACTCTATGTTCCCTCAACCCTTTGTTCCCTCAACCCTTTGTTCCCTCAACCCTTTGTTCCCTCAACCCCATGTTCCCTCAACCCTTTGTTCCCTCAACCCTACGTTCCCTCAACCCCATGTTCCCTCCACCCTACGTTCCCTCAACCCCATGTTCCCTCAACCCTACGTTCCCTCAACCCCATGTTCCCTCAACCCTTTGTTCCCTCAACCCTATGTTCCCTCAACCCTTTGTTCCCTCAACCCCATGTTCCCTCAACCCTTTGTTCCCTCAACCCTTTGTTCCCTCAACCCTACGTTCCCTCAACCCCATGTTCCCTCAACCCTTTGTTCCCTCAACCCTTTGTTCCCTCAACCCTTTGTTCCCTCAACCCCATGTTCCCTCAACCCTTTGTTCCCTCAACCCTACGTTCCCTCAACCCCATGTTCCCTCCACCCTACGTTCCCTCAACCCCATGTTCCCTCAACCCTATGTTCCCTCAACCCCATGTTCCCTCAACCCTTTGTTCCCTCAACCCCATGTTCCCTCATCCTTTTGTTCCCTCAACCCTATGTTCCCTCAACCCTATGTTCCCTCAACCCCATGTTCCCTCAACACTATGTTCCCTCAACCCCATGTTCCCTCAACCCCATGTTCCCTCAACCCTTTGTTCCCTCAACCCTGTGTTCCTTCAACCCAATGTTCTCTTAACCCAGGGTAAGTACGTGGGCTAAGGGAACATAGGGATGACCCCCGAAGGAATACTTCTGATACAACATGAACACTGCACCGTGTTTTCCAGGTTGGTTGCTGCAGTAAATGTGTCATTCCCCCCTCAGAAAATGGAGGCTTTAAACTTATTTAAAACTACTCTGCTGTTGTCTGCGCCGCGGGGCCTGAGATGAGCTTGAACCGCTGTGTGAGGCGAGAAACCTCTGAGCATCACCCTTTTCTCTGAACGGCTCTGTGATCACTAGACTCGGTTAACAGCGGAGCAATGGAGAAAAATAAAAAGCTCCAGCCTGCAAGGGTTTCATAAGCCCACAATCCCCGAGCGATTCAGCCCGAGCGTTTGTTCCCATGACAGCAGCGGGAGGACTTTCACGATGAGCCTGATTGTGAGCCGCGTGTGCGACATCAGATCATTGTACAAAAAAGAAAAGAAAAGGAATGCATGTAGGATAAATAATTGAACCTTTTTTTTGAATTTGGCCTCTTGCTCGACCCCGTTGACAATTACGTCGATTGGACGTGATTTGGACTCGGTGATGGGGGATCATCAGGGTGGGAGTCGGAGAGAGAGAGAGAGAGAGAGAGAGAGACAGAATTCTGGGCAGCAACATCCCAGGAGTCTGGTTGGTAGACAAGACACTGGTGTTGAAATTCAGATCACACACACGCCTGCAAAACATGCTGCTCACCAGGGAGGGGGGGGGGGGGGGGGGGGGGGCAGAGGGGTTAGACAGGCAGCGTGTATGACAGCATACAGAGGAAGAAGAGGCCGACGAAGAGGAGCACGAAGACTTCCTGCGGCGGTTGCGTTGAAACGACGAGAAAAATTGACTCACGCTCATTAGCATTCCACCTGAACTCCGGAGCTCACAACCAGTTACATAATCCTCCTCCTCAGAGTTTGGATTCGGGACCCGACCGCCGCCTGAGGCCGAGCGGCTGGACGGCCTCGCCGCGGCGATGATGACGTCACGCGCAGCCGAGTCCCCGAGTGATCTGAAGACTCCCATAAGCGATGGTGCGGGGGATTCTTTTCATCCGATATTTAAAGACGGAATTATGTACCTGTGTCCTGTGTGGAGGTGTTTGGGGGATTTGAATGATTTTTAGTTTAATTCATAGGGAGGGCGGGAACAACACGGCGCCGGATGGAGAGACACTGCCGCTGTTTACTCACCGAGGCAAAGCACATGGGCAAACGAGCGGCGTGCCGGTGTGCACACACACACGGAGCAGAGTTATCCATCACCTTGTTGTACATGCACAACAGATTACTGACAGCCGGCCTGCTTCGATGCCAAGTCAAACGCTCAGGGGCATCATCTCGGGCTGGATCCAATCTCCGATTGTCCGAGCGCCGAAACCCCCGTTGGGAGAAGCTCCGATAGGAAACTGAGCTCGGAAAGTCACAGCGCATCAGGACGTATGTGGTCGTTTTGAAAAGATCGCAGACCTCTAGCGGTCGTTATGTACGCGGCCACTAGAGGTCAGCGGTGGACCTGGTATCACCATCACCCTCGTGGTCCCGGACGCGGCGCAGATTTACTTTGCTCGCACCAGTTTGGTTGCTGGAACGCTTATCTGCTTTATTTGCGGAATTCCCGCAAATATTTGCCCGTGTTCCTCCTTTCACGTTCTCCGACAAAGCTCCTGTGAACAGACACACAAAGACAGACAGACACACACACACACACATACACATGAACTGTTGAGTGCCAATGGCAAAGCTACACATAGCAGTTGTGCTAACTGAGGCTAAAGCTAGCGTCCAAATTCCTCATTCAGTTATCGCAGCCGCTTCATTCAGAATTTTGATGAAATGTCATGAAGTTCCAACTCTGTGAGAGCCTTTTTTTATTTAATATTTAATTGCTGTTAAATTACGGTTCTGCTTATCAGTCCCATATATATATATTTAATATACGTCACCCATCAACATAACGGCGCAGGTGTTTTGATACAAGGTAGCAATTAGCATGCATGCTAACAACCGAGTCCGTTTGCTACGGTTAGCTGCACACGGCTGACAACTACGGAACTGGTTCGACATCAGAGCCGCTGTATACGCTCATCATATAGTGGCCATGAACCCATCAGGCCGCTCGACTTGACCTTCCTGTCTTACAATCCATGATATGCAAACTCACAGTTTTTGCATTTTATTGTTTTTTTAAATCTGTTTCCTCCTTGAAATCGCCCCCGTCCGCCGTCGACTCTCCACGCGCAGCGGCGCTGCCCCATGTTGATCCGGCGCTGCCTCCGGGCGGCCGCTCCCTCCGAGGCATGATGGGTAGAGGAGCGCCGAAAGCAGAAGGGGAAACGGGAGGAGAAGGCCTGCGAGGACCCGGCATGGGGCGGACTCCGCGCCCATCCCCTCCGCCCACTCCTCCCAGCTCTTGTGTTGGTGTTTGTTCGTTCACGGGTCAGAGGCCGTGGACAAAACACGGGGGTTCTTCACTCAGCGTCCCGCTCAATGGCCTCCATTGATCTGCCAATGTGGGGGGGGGGGGGGGGGGGGGCACAGAACACTTATAGCTCATTTGTCCGGATGAACAACACGGTTTGAGTCCCGGTTAATCGTCCGCTGTCATGCAATATTCGATGCTCCGGCGGGGCCCCCAGCGCGAGAGGCCGGGGCCCAGGAGGAGAAGGGACGGACGAGGGAGGTGGAGGTTCACGCTCTGTCTTCCACTTCTCTGACGCCTCTGACATCGCCGCCCACTTCCTGTTGACCAGGTTGGAGTTTTCACACTCACTCCGGCCGTGCCACCGTCCGACGGCCGCCGGGGAAACAAGGGCGCAACCCTGCCTCTGTTCTGGTCCTGCGGTGGAGGACATTATTTCATTTCATTTTATTTTAGCTTAATGAATTAAGAAAGTACGTTAAGTGCCCATTAGTCAAAACCATTCATTTAAGTTTACTTAAATTCAGTTGATGGTAGCAGTGAATTTTTTTAATTTACAATCTTATATTTAGTTTTTCTGAATTCAATGAATCCAATTTGAGAAACTTCATTTACTGAAAAGGACTAATTGAAGTTGTCTACGGTATCAAAGGTTTATTATTTGTAAACCATGAAAATCGTGTGAATGTTTTACTTCACCCTCTGTTGTTCAGCGTTCATAGGCAGTATGAACAGTAGATATTCAATAAATGGTTTCGAAACATAATGTGGATAGTCTTTTTCAATAAATATTTGTAATTATTACAGCTGTGTTTTACGATGATGTCATCCACCATGTGTGCGTATGCAGCAGCCAACAGGAGGAATTCACAGACACATTAATACAAACTCGTATCTGCTTATATCGAGATGTTTATACAGTAAACTGCCTATAAATTCTATAAAGGTGTTTAAAAGCCCCAAAAACTATTCTATATTTTGAGACAAACGTACACGTGGTGTCAGACTGTTACAGAATATAAGAAGCTCGTTTACGCTCTCCGCTCACACACGACACCGAATCTCCCACAGATCAAAAACAATTGGACCCGATTCAGGAAAACCAGATGTTTCCTTCACCAATACTCGGAACAAACACAATTCCCGAACATCGCGTCAACATCAACACACACGCCGGGACGAGAGTCGTTCGCCAAATATGATATTGCAACATTCTCCTGCCGGGTCCCGAAAAGTTCATGTTCCGAGCGTCAGTGAATAACAAGTACGCAGGTTCACTTCAGGCAAAGTTTGGTTTGATTAAAAACCTTTGAATTCCATTACAGTTGACGCTGTCGCGACATTGTTGGCAAAAAGTTGTCTAATTAAAATGAGTATTCGTGTTGGGTTGTGTTCGCGTCCATGTCTCCACCGGCGTCCTGAGGGAAATATCACACATATATTGTCGTTATAAGAATATTGATCATCGATTCAATTCGAGACTGTCCTGTCCTGCTCCGGAGGCGACCACATAGGTCATTTTTGAAGCAGCAGGTTTTGCAAATGTATTGTGCACAAAGTAATTGTGCTGATTCTTCGCCAGTTCACTCCAACCATGCGTCGGTAAATAAAGGCTGACGATGCTCTGACGGCGAGAAAAGGGTATTTGTGGCGTTACCTCCCGTCGCCAGCAGGGGCGCTGTTTTAGGAGATGGTTGATATGGTGGTTTTTCGCACATACAACATAGTTCGTATGTGCCAAGTCGGAGGACTTGGTGTTAAATTCAGACAGAAGGTTTTCAAAATGTAAGGTTTTAGTCTTTGTTAATGTTGGAGAGCGTCTGTTGTCGTGGTTACAATGATGAACATATGAACAATCGGAACGTTCCAATATCTCGTGGACTCCATCCAGACGAGAACGATGTCGCTCCATAACAAACTGACTTCCCTTTTAAAATGTAAACCTTGTATGACGGATTTTGTTTACACACACACACACACACACACACACACACACACACACACATTTAAACACACTGTGCCCCACAGCCCCTACAGTTCACTAATCACCATGGCAACTGACTGGGGCGACATTTTCTTCCCCCTCGTTGAGAAGAACAATAATTTCACAGCATCACTCTTTCTCTCTCTTCACCCTGAAGAAAAGAACATGAAACAAAGAGCTGAGAACGTGAACGCGGCTGCGGAGCGTCGGTTACCAGTCGTCCCGGCACTCGTGCCGCGCGCCGATGTTGCTCTGCTCCGCATCCGTCATCCGGCCGAGTGTAGCTATTCATAGAGGCAATCGATGGCAGCCGGCGGGAGGAGCGACGGAGCGACGGAGCGGAGCTTAATGACGTGTGAGGCTGCTTTTGATAGCATGTATAAATACACAGCTCTCTGCTGCTCGCCACTGAGGCCGTCCAAGACGACCACGGAATGAGACGCACCTCAGTGGAAACTACTCAGGGCCAAACATCCACCTGATGTCGGTTTCTGTCATCATTCCCAGGAGTTATCTGAGGCTGAGACTCGACCACCAGAGGGCATAAAACATATCTCCAACAGATAGTTACACAAGCAGCATCTGGATGACGCATCCCTACTTCATCGCTCTATATGAAAATGAAGCCAAAATAATAAATATCCTGCATACAGTCAGTATCAAGGTCCAATACATCCAGCCGACCAATCACGAGTCAGTCTCAGCCGTCAGTCATGGCATTTCACCTTGTTACCCAACCAACCAACCAACCGACTAACAAACTAACGAAGAAACCAACCAACTAACTAAAGAACGAACAAACTAACGATCTAACTAACCAACAAACCAACTAACGATTAAACTAAAGAATGAACACAAACAAACTAACAAGAATTAACTAATGAACTAACCAACTAACTTACGAACTAAAGAATGAACTCAGGAACAAACACAAACAAACTAATGAACATGAAGAACTAACGAACCAACTAACCAACGAACTAACACAAACTAATGAATAAACTAAAGAACGAACACGAACAAACTGATGAACACAAAGAACGAACTAACAAACTAACCAACTAACTAACGAACTAAAGAACGAATGAAAACGAACAAACGACCACAAACTAACTAATGAATGAACTAATGACAAGACTGTACTGCCGCCAGCCACCAGGGGGCGATAGAGATGATTGGGCCTCACTTTAGGGGGCCGTCATCCCCCTCGTCGCTTGTGTGTCCCCCCTCCAAAGGGACGAGTGCGATGAGGAGACGGACACCTCCGTCCGTGTGGTGACCGTGTCTCGCTGGTCTCCTCCTCCCACAAACAATCACTCAGATACTGTGGGGAAATAACTAGACGCCGAACGCACCGACACAGTCATATCTGCAGATGTCATTTCCTTTAACGCACGGTTACACACATCCACTGTCAACCTCCCTTCTGCCCCGGGGAGGATCATTTTTGACGCACACACGCACACACGCACACACACACACACACACACACACACACACACACACACAAAGCAGAGATGAGTCCCACGGGCTGGCGGAGTAAATGAGGTGGAAATGTATGAGGCCTAAAACTTCCCCCGGGGGGAAACGTAATGTGAAAGAGACCCCGTTTGACTGAGGAGGGAAGCGACGGAGGCCGAGAGAGGAGCAGGAGCAGGAGCAGCGCCGAGAGGCCGACGACAATCTGACCCTGCTCATTTCAAAAAGAGAATCGCCGACACTGTACAATGTCTGGGAACGACTGAGACGACAATGGAGCTGCGTGTGATTTCCTACGGGCCCCAAACGCCTCAGGGTCTTTTTCTTTTCCTCTGTATCATTTGGGGTTTTACAGAATCTAATTCATCACCACTCGAGGTGCAGTACGGGCCGTGACCCGTCGTCCACCGTGTCATGAAGAAGACGTGACACTTTATTTTTCTTTATTACACATTGTAGTTCATGCCTGTTGCCGTGTTGCTGATTTGCTGTCAAGTTATGTTTTAATCATGTTGCTTCCATTTTTTTTTTTAAATTTCTGTATATCAAGGGATTAACCTCAATGAAGTACTTTTATTATTCTACAGGAGTTATTTTGATTTGATAAATTAGTACAGTTGTACAGTAAATGAAATGTCAGAAAATACCCCCAAAATATAATTGTCTGACCAGCAGTTAAAAAACTAAACTGGTTGAGTCAATTATAAAAACAATTTTCATATTTGAGAGACTGGTACCGGGGAATTTGTGGCAAGTTTGCAAAAAAAAAAAAGAAGATATATTGAGATGATGAATAACTTATCTACGGAAGAGTATTAGGGCCAGGCATAGTGACAAAAGAAAATATTGAGGGGAAAGTTTTTTTTAAATGTATTTATCTTTTCGAGAATAAAGTAGAAATGTGGAGATTAAAGTTGAAATATCCCTGAACGTCCATGTTGTGGTTCCAGATCAGCTGTCACTCATCCACATGAACTAACGCTAGCTTCGCTACGCTAGCTTCGCTACGCTAGCTTCGCTACGCTAGCTTCGCTAACTGCCGCGTAACAATTTTCGACTTTGTTCTCGAAGTCATATTTCAATTTTATTCTCGAAATGTTAATTAAAGTTACTGGTACTTTTTTTGTTTTAACAAACCAGACGCTTTCTTGAAAAGACCTCTGTGAATTCCGGTGCTCGCCCCCCCGAGCAGCCATCTGCGGAGACATGTATTTCCACGCTTCCCCTCTGACATTAATATGATTATGAATTCCCCCGGGCTCCGTGAACAACACGCTGACGGTCGCACCTCTGACCGCCGGCCTCCAAGGTGCTCGCTTCTCACTGTCACTCATCCCCCCTGGAGCCTGCAGGGGGCAGCTGTACCTGCCAGGGCCCCATCGACGCCCCCCCCCCAGCCGGCACCTCTCACCCCCCCAGGGCAACACCTTCCACCCCCTGCTGACATCCAACAGCTACAGCCGAGATATTCAGGGCTGGCTGTGTGTGTGTGTGTGTGTGTGTGTGTGTGTGTGTGTGTGTGTGTGTGTCTGTGTGTGTGTGTGTGTGTGTGCGTTCTCGGACATGTTGATGCCAACCTGGAACAAAACTAAAGCCTCAAAATACACATCATAATAATAATAATAATAATAGTTTCCCAGATGTCTCTGATGACAATAGTCACAGAACGTCTCCATGGCAACACAACAAAGTGTCAGGCGTCACTTCTTGGGAGCTGCAATCTGATATTTTTACATTGGTTTCTACTCATTTAAATCAATTTTTTTAATAGTAGTTAAATAGTATAGGTAAGTTTTTAATGTATAAATAATAATACAAATTAAATAAATAAAAACAAATGCAGCCAGCCCAGCAGCTTGTCTTTGTGTCAGGAGCAGAATTAGAGTAAATTCTGCTCATATCTGATATTTTACATTACTATCCATTAAATCATATTTTTATAATAGTTAAATAGTATAGTTAGGTTTAGGTGTCACGGGGTGTGAAGGAGCACGACCCAAATGAAGGTAAGAAGAACATTTAAAAAAGAGAATATAATAACTAAGGAAACAAAACAGACTTAAATAAACTGAATCCAACTCTCCAAACCTCCAAACCGCAAAATAGAAATCCTGAAATCCAGCTATGGCCCTTGGTTTTTTGACGTGTACCACCACGATATTTTCACTCGCCCCATTTTGAAATGTTGTAGGGGGCGCTATGGAGCCATTTTGACACAATTACACCATAGAGCCATTTCAGTCTGCCAAGTCCCGTGAGACACAAAGCATCCCAAGTCCCTCCATCACACGTTCCTATTTGATGGCGAACAATGCGTCACCATGGCAACACACGGTCAAAGTTTCAGTCGTATGGTGCCAGCCACGTCTCACACCTGACGAGGTTTTCGGTCAACCTGTAAGACGGAGGACATGACAGTGTAAAGCGTGAGACTTCCTGTTCCCAGCAGGGGGCGCTGTTGCCTTCCGTCGCTATTGACATCGATCGAAATCCGCCACACGTTCGCCACAAGGTCACAGCAACACCCGAGCTTTTAGCATCGTTTCATCCCACGGGTTGAAATTTGACAAACTCTGGAGTCAGAGTGTGGGAGCGGAGGGAGGGTTGAGGCTGACGTTGAGGTGTTAATTCACATTTCATGCTGATTCTCCGCGTCGTGTTGAACCACCGGCCTCCGGTCGGAGCTCGGGCTGCGGCGGTGCAGCTGCGACGGATTATTCACTTCGGCGACGGGTACAAATCATTTGCAAAGCAACAGGAGCGCTGCGGAGTTCTGACTATGATATGATATACAGTGTAATCTTCATACTTCTCCATGATGTGGCAGATGCTCAAGTTGAATGGAAGAATATTCACATACATGGACGAGAGGAACGCGATGGAATTGTTCATAAATATGACTGTATAATGGATTACAATTTATTTTCATCTGTTAATTAGATATTAAATACATGTGTGCAATAATAACTCACACTGTAACTATAACTCACGTTTCCAACATTTACCTTTATGAATGTCACCTGAATCTTGACATGCTTATTTTTATAGACCTATTTTTCAGATGTATTACATACTGTATTTGACACATTTTACATTTTCGTACTGTTTCTTTCTATATATATATATATATATATATATATATATATATATGGCTCGAGCCCTTTTACTTTCTGAGATTTTAACAAGATTTTCTTGAGAAATAACTATTTTAAAGATGTTTTTTCTCCAATTAATTGTGGAAATAATTAATAATAATAATTTTCAACCCTCTTGTAAATGTGTATTTTATATATATATATATATATATATATATATATATATATAGTAGTAAAATGCACATATTTCTACATACTGTAATATGTTTCTATTCATTATGATTCTCTAGGTCTGTATATATTTCTATTCTTGACGGAAGCGGAACATTTTCTCCGTGTTCTGCTTCCGCCCCGGACGCCACTGGTCCATCAGTGGACCTGCGGGTCAGCGGCCGGGCAGACGCAAACGAACGGCGAGGAATCGGATTAACACCAGGATCTAATTGCATTTGCAGGAAAAACCAGAGAGAGCACAAGATGGAGAAATTTAAATGTGGCGTCTGGGGCGACGGCTGCAGAGGAAGAAGAAGAAGTGTACAACCAGTTTGACCTGAAGGTCATCGCAGGATTTGTGGATTCATAACACACGGGAAGATAATTCTGTCTTGTTAAAATCTCATAAAGCAAAAGGGCTGGAGCCAAAAAATAATAATACAAATCCTTAAAGGGGGAAGAGGAGAACCTGAACTAACAGGCCGACCTCAGGTTTAAAGCGTAAATCAAACTGAAGATTTATCACAATATTCTCAATTAATCTGATTTACACATTCATTTTTTTTTTAACCCATGTTTATGTGTTATATTCAGATGGAGATAATGATGGGGACCATGATCCGGCCCTGCACACATCAGGAGACCTGCAGATTGGTTCAGATTGTGAGAAGATTTAGGGGGGGGAGGATGCTGAGGGGGATGGGGAGGACGGTGGGGGGGAGGTGGGGGGAGGATGGGGCCTTTTGCTTTTGAGGAATGATCCATCTCCCTCTCTCCCTGGAGCAACTGGGGTGGAATAATCACACAGCATGTGAGAACTGAACTCCACTCGGGAGGGTGAAGAAGAAAGATGGCCCCCGCTCTCTGCGGGTGGAGCCGAGCAGTTCTCACATTATTTCCAGCTGAGGTCTTTTCAAAAAGCGTCGTCCGGCGGCGAGCAGCCAGACGAAGGCCCGAGGTCTGCAGCTCGCTCGCTGCCTCGCTGGGCTCAGCTCCAGGCGGGACGAGGCCGGAGCTGAGCCCCCACTGCTATTTATACACTCATGCAATCTTCTCCTGCTCTCACGTTTTGTACGGTACAGTACAGTACAGTATGTGGTCAAATGTGCAGAAATCTGTGTGTGTTTCAGGAGTGAATGTGTCAAATGTTTCTGTCACAGAGAGGAAACAGAGAGTGTGAACGAGGCTTCTTTACGCTGCACGCTCACGTCGCCTCCTCCTCTGTCACCAAGCAGCTGTTAACTGTAGAGTAAGATCTGTCCACAGTAACACTGACACCCGGTGGTCACCCGCTGACACTGCACCGTCCTCTGTTTCTACTGTACGTTTGTCTACTAGTCTACTATGGTGTTACTAATACTAGTAATGATACTAATACTAATACCAATACTCATACTTATACTAATATTGATACTAAAACTAATACTGTTGCTGATACTAATACCAATACTCATACTGATACTAATATTGATACTAATACTAATACTGTTACTGATACTAATACCAATACTTACACTCCTACTGATACTAATACTAATACTTTTAGTGATACTAATACCGATACTCATTCTTATACAACTACTGATACTAATATTAATAGTGTTACTGATACTAATACCAATAATTATACTCCTGCTGATACTAATACTAATACTGTTAGTAATACTAATACCAATACTCATACTTATACTACTACTGATACTAATACTAATACTGTTACTAATAGTAATACCAATACTTATACTCCTACTGATACTAATACTTATACTGTTAGTGATAATAATACCAATACTCATACTTATACTAATATATATACCGCCAAGGAGGTTATGTTTTCACCCGTAGTTAGTTACTTCAATCACTTGCACTACTGTCCTGCAATACTGTGTTATCTATTAATTATTATTCATTATTCATTGTCATGCTTCGTACTTTATATATCTTTATCTACCACACCTGTGCAAATTGTAATCATCCTGTGCAATACATATATACACATATATATGCATATATATATATGCATATTTATTTACTATCTTTCCCCTCCTTGTCCGTGGTCTACATCAGTGAGTGCGAATCAAGTTCATCAATAACAGTCTCTCTATAATTTGTGTTGTAATTTTTCGGACCACTTTTGTTTTAACCTCGACCGAATCTTCTCCAGAAGTTCATCATCCGTTGAATAAACTCTTCCAACAAATATTCCCACCCGGTCTGGTGAGGGTCCGTCCACGTGACGTGGACTTTCCCTCAAGTGGAACCGTTTAAAATTTCATTGAAATGTCTCAACAACTAAAGGACGAAGATTTTGTTTCTGTCGGGTCGAAACATCCACGTCTGGATAAAGATATTCTTGTTGATACATTTATGATCATATGTCTTGTAGCTCTTCAGTTTTTTTGTTCATGCAGTCACACATCTCATTACAGTCTTTTTATTTATTTATATATCTTTATAAGTTTTTATTTCACATTTGATGTCACCGCTGGAATAAATCTGTCACAATTTGGCATAAAAGTCGTAAGAAATTGTTCCAATTACACACATAAATATTGCTTTAAATATTACTTTTCACACACTGTGTTAATTCACGTCAACACATTACTAGTCTCTCCACTATATGGTCCTACGACTGCGTTTACTGCACATTGTGAATTGTCATGTTTTTGTTTCCATTTTATTTTATCTTATGTTGTCAAATATTAAATTAAAAAATCTTTTTGCGACAATAGTGGAACTAAGTTTATATAACATCCCGTTTTAGTCCTGTTGCAGTTGTATTTTTTCATTTATTCTTAATTTTTTTTTAATATCTCACATGGTGAAAGTGTCCACATGGCAACAAGACATAACTTGTCTCTTATAAATGAAATGTATTATCATTATTATTATTATTGTTATCCTCGTCCTCCCGTTCTAAGTGTCCTGACGCCGTTAGACCTGATTTCTCGCCGTCGTGCAGACTTTGTCGCCGTTGAGGATCTGCGCTCGCGTCTGTGCGTCACACTTCCTGTTCGGGGGAGAACACGCGTCGGCGAGGCGAAGGTGGAAGGAGCCGAGGCGAGTCAGCGCCTCCGCCAGGGTGTCGGGTGGGACCAGCACACACAACCTGAGAGCGGGGAGAGAAAATCAAACCCAACGACGTGGTGCGTTTCAGACAGAATCTGATGAGGTCGCCGTCACGTCCGTTACCTCAGGTGACGTCGGGCGGCGGCGGCGGCGGCGGCAGCGTCTCCGTGTTGACAACCTGCTCCCACGATCACACCTTCCTCCTGCAGGAGCCTCTGACAGTACAGAGCATCTGGCTCCACCCCCAACGCCTGAGGACAGGAACGTTATTCATGAAACTGACACAGCAGGACTTCATCATGTTCCATCTGATCTTAGAGCTTCGATGACTTGAGTTTCAAACTAAATGACGCAGGCGCAAAACAAAAATGTGCATCTTTCCAACAACGTAACTCTCAGAATGTATCGATTCAATAATGTCAACGTGTCTGTTCACATCAGTAAACGGGCCGAACCGGTGTTCATGCATTTCCTTCTAGCTCATTGCTGCAAATCCTGCTGTGAAACTGTACTTTAAGAATAATCAGTAAAAAGCACTGATAATGGTGAGATGAATTATGGAAGTCTGGTCGAGTTGAATTTGATATTTTCTGGCAAAAAACACAACTGTGGTTATTTGTAAAGCAAACCAACATATTTTGCCAATATGTATTTTTTTAAATTACTTTATAGATTTGGCAGAATATCATTTCTCCCAAACGTAAGTTTTGTTTCCCGGTCCTATAGGTCTCCAGTAAAAAAAACAAACACCGTAGTATTAGTTATAGAGCCTGATCGATCAATTGAGCGATTGATTGGCAAGTAAAAAATCAGAAAAATCCATTCATGCATTAATGTTTATTGCACATTAACAAATATGTTTGCTGTTTAATTCAAGTTCTATATATTTGGTTGTATTTATGTTGTCTTCCTTTATTTTAAAATAAAGTTTATTATTTAACTGTAAAATACAAAAACTCAATTACATTTTTTTTTTTTACATAAGATTTTGATAACGAAATATTATGGATTAGCCAATTTCTTTTCTTCTTTTTTTTTAACCAATATATTGGTGTCACATATGTTTTACTCCCTGATTTCAGCCTCATAACCTCCATGTCGGTCAGGCTCTAATAAATCATAAATGTATGAACTATAATTGTAAATTTAGTTCCAGTAGGAACCAGTGAGTCTGCTTGTGAAGCACTGTAATCTGTACTGTCTCCCTACTGTACCTCGGCCTGCTCTGTGATCGCCGCCGGTAAACGCAGACTGGGATAAAGGAAGATTCCGCCCATCGCCGGCTGACAGCTCATCCCCGGCAGGGCGTTCAGGAAGTGCCACGCCCGCTGAGCATTCTGGGACAAAGTGGCCCGAGTGAGGAGAATCTCCTGCGGAGCGGAGCAAGAGACAGAGTCGGTGACCAGGGACTCGAACAGTCGGGGCGGTGTGTGTGTGTGTGGGCGTCACCTCCGCCTCACCTGTGTGTACGTGTCATAGGAAGCGTCTCCGGGTTTCGGGGGGTTGACCATGAGGTCCAGGGCGAGCTGCCCCGTCACCGGGGCGCTGATGTCGAAGCACATCAGCGTGTCCACGTAGTGCATCACCCCGGCGTCCATGTTGACGGCCTCCATGAATCCCGCCCTCAGACCACACCTGGGACACACGTGCACACCTTCAGTTTAGGAGCTTCAGGATCCCCGGTAGCTCCGGTCTGTCTCAAACAGCAGCTCCTCTTATTATTATTTCATAAGAATATTACATAAGATAAATGACATACAGTGCATGTTTAGCCGTTTGTAGGGGTGCTCAAGTTTTTTTCTTATACAATATATGGTTAAAACGTAATATTAGGACAACGAAAGTACAACAGACGCAGAATTATGGAAAAATTATATATTGCAATATCCCCAGGAAATAATCTGTTCAGGACTTTATTCAAGTTGCTACTTTTCCTCAAAATTCCTGCAGGTACCAGGTTCAATCTTCATGTTAACTTTGATTCATTGTTAATTTTAGTTGCTCGTTCTTTGCTGTTATTATTTTTATGCAATGAATTGTATTTTTTCAAAAGAAGCTGTGCTTTCCCCCCTGTTTTGTAGTTGTATGTGGGCGGGGCTCAGTGTCCGTACATCACATGTAGAGGTTGTAAATCTACAGCACACAATTGTTGATTGTTGAAAAGATGATGGATAGAAGCTCAATGTTCAAAAACATCTTGCTATTACGATATGATATTCATGTTATAACGTGATACATTTTATGTTGTAACGAGACCTTTTTTGTCATAAAAAGATTTTAAAAAATGTTATAACATGAAATATCTTGTTATTACATTAAACTTTTTACATTTTAAGGTGATACATTTGTGTGTTGTTAATATTGGAAAATATAATGTTATGATGTGAATGTATTACGATATAATTTTCCCGGTACAACGTGATACTTTTTACGTCATACTTCTTTTTCTCGTGTGGCAGCATTTTGCTTCAGTAAGTTAAATCCAAATGTGAAAATATGTTTTTGTTGTGAAGATAATGGATAGAAGCTCAAAGTCCAATTCCAAAGAACGTTTCAAATCATCGAGATTATTAAAAAATATAAATCATCAATAGATATTTCTTTTATTTTTCTAATTTTAACTTTTTCATGAAAACATATTTTATCACTTTCCGAAATCGAAAAACGTGGTAATGAATTTCAAGTTATATATATATATATATATATATATATATATATATATATAATACAGTATATATTTATATATATATTACAGTTTATATATATACATATATACTTTCTGTTGGCTGTGGTTCAGAGGAGGATCAGAGTCACCTGCTGTTTAAGCACGGTTTATTTATGAATAATGAATAGAGTACAGTAGAACTCACTCTCCCATGCAGCCACTGGACAGCGAGTGGAAGGACACGAGCTCCACGGTGTCCGACAGGTGTTTGTCCATCTCGAACAGGACTCTCTTGTAGGAGACGAACTCGCTGCCGGCTCCGTACACACTGTCCTGGTAAACCTGCCGAGCAAAGGGACGACACGGGTCAATATCACGGACAATGATTTGATTTTGTTATTGTGTTGAAACATTTCACGTCATAACGTGATTTTTTTTTTTCGTGCGATCATGTGAAATATTCCACATTATTACGTGATCGATTCCTGTGTCGTTGTATCTTGTTATCTATTCCTGTATCTTGTTATTACATTAAACTCTTTACATTTTAATCTGATACTTTTGCATGTTGTTATAATTTGAAGATATAATGTTATAGCTTGAATATATCTGGTTATTACAATCCAACGTTTAACAATGTGATACATTTTACGTTGTGCTTTTCTTTTTCAGGTGTGTCTTTGAATCCAAATGTGAAGACATGTTTTGGTTTTCTTTTTGAAATCACCTCGTCAGCCAACAGCACAAGTTTCTCCGCGGCAGCGAACCGAATCACCTCCTCTATGGATTTCCGGTCCTGCATGTGACCTGCGAGCACAAACACCACACGTGACGACGGGCGGCAGATTCAAACCGGAGGCGTTTCACGGATCTGCTGCTGCTTCACCTGTGGGGATTCCGGGGTTACTGAGGTAAATGGCCCGGGGCTCACAGCGCCCCCTGGCGGCCTCCAGCGCTCGGTGCAGCTCGTCCAGCTCCACGGCCCAGCCTCGCTCCTCCGTCAGCTGGTACGGCACCAAGGTCAGCCCGGCGTCGTCCAGCAGCATGGGCAGCTTGGGGGGGCAGGGCGCGGGGGTCAGCACACCTGCCGGGGTCTCCCCCTGACCGCTGGCCATCATCTTCACCAGCACCTTGAACGATGAAAAAAAATTATAATAACTATATTCGATTCTATTGATTCTAAATTTGTTTCGTAATTTCATATTTTTGGATTTAAATTGAATTCTGTAGTTTATTTGAACTTTGGGCTTCGCACCAGATGCAACGCGAATAATTTGCGTGAGTAGATTACGTTCAAATGAATGCAAAGACGCGACTAGATGCTAATTTCGCATTTTTACGCTATTCGCGTCGGGCGATGCTAATGCCGCGAATGTCGTGACGCGCGTAACGCAAAAATGCAAAAGTAGCGTAATTCACGTCACAAATAATCGCGATAGCCAATTAGCGTTGAGATCCACCTGAATTTCACCTTGTACATATGAATATTAAGTAAATATGAAGAGATAAAAGAGTCATAATGAGAGAATAATTTTTTACCATCATGGCCATTTGAGACCCGGCAGAGATGTAGATGTCTTTGGCGTACGAAGGCGCTCCGGCGTCCCGTCGCGTGATGAACTCGGCGATGCTCTGCCGGACGCGGTGCAGGCCGGACGACGGCGTGTAGGCGCCTGCGGGGGGGTTTGCCGAACATTTACCAATCTGACATGTTAGTGTGTCACGTCTCCAAATGTGAGACCGCGTTGTTCATGCAACACTCCGTCCTCACCCACACTTCCTCCATCACAGGACTCCAGGAGACTCTGAGCCCTGAGCCTCACGTCCAGAGGAAGACTCTTGTCTTTGAGCAGCTGAGGACACAGACACACTGCCAAGACCTGAGGACAACAGGCCAACAGATGTGAAACATTAAAATGATTCTTACAACTCTGGGTCATCAGGGAAGAGCCTTGCTGAGAATAAAAGAAAAACGTAGATATTTTTCAGAAGCTAAGAAAGCAGCGGCACAGAGGTTACAACAAAAAGCATACAGGGTTTTAAAGCAGGAGTAATCAATATTCATCAAAGCAAAAATTGATAATCAATCAACATGGGGAGATTATTTTTTTATCACAAAACCAACCTGTCGAACAAAGGAGATGGATTTCATCCCCGCTCCGTGCGGGTCACCTGACTCGACGTCAATCACCTCCGTGAAGGATTTCTGCGCCCCCTGCAGGACAACACGTGTTAATGCAGGAGGAGTTTAGTTACTTCTGCCACGATTGGAACGTCGCCCGAAGTTCTATAAAAGTGTCAACCCTAACCAAACGTTCAGTGTTTCCTTTCATCCTACCCAATGTGGGCAAAGGAGACGTAGACCCAGAACTCGCTGGAGGGACTAAATATCCCATCTGGCCTGAAGAACAAAGAAGCCCTGACATTTGTGCGTCAGTACAGTACGTGAATGGGTTTGTCGCCCGCTCATTGGAAATAAGTCTGGCTACTTTTCTTTGAAACACGTCAAACATTTACAGATCGGACCACCGCGGTTTCTCCGGGACATTGACACCGAGCGCGTGGAGTCAGATGCTGCGCGGCAGATTCGTGGCACTAACCTGTGAGATCTCCTGCGTGATGCGCGCAGCCAGACTCTGCAAGGCCGCCTGCGGCGACCCCCTCATCCCCCTCACCCTGGGATTCACGCGCTGCAGCGAACTCATCGTCTTCCTCCCGGAAAAAGAAACGACGCTGAAGCGACGTTGAAGATGTTGTCACGCGTTGCACAACGCCGCAAATGAACCCGTCCGCAGAACTCCGTCCGTATTTGTGCAGGAGGAAGGTGAATGGTTAACCAGCCCTGCCAATGGTAGAGAGTCACGCTGCCCTGTTTGATCAGCGATCCTCCGTGTTCCCCGTGTCCTCGTCAAACATTTCCCAACGCGGCTCCAGTGTTGTTCAGATGTGACAAGAAAAGATCCCAAAGAGATCCCACGATCATTTGATCAATTTTGTTCCACCACCAGCAAACCTCAATATTTTTTTTATTTTTCTACATTTCTAAATAAAAGCAGCTTTTCGTTGTGTAGAAGAAATCCTGAGTCTGTTAATGTGGAAATAAAAAAAACCCTGTAAGAAATAGCATTTTATCATAATTAGCTCAGGATTTAAGTAAATCACAGGAGATGAATATGTTATCTCTTGAAATGTTAAGGGAAATTTTACTGAAACTTTTTTTTTTTTTAAACAAAAAATTGTCTTATATATTGCCTGGAGAGTCTGTTCTTTTTTTCCATCTTATATTTGCTCGATCACTCAACAAAATACTAAAGAAACATGGCGATGGCGTACGGCCATCATTAGCTTCTCATATATTGATGTACTGATGATGTCTGACAGATGCCGTCGCCTATTTATAAACAATAATTATCCCAAAGAAAACGAAAAAGAAAGTTGTGCCTAAAAAAAGACCAGAGCAGAGTTTAAATTCAGTCCGATGAACCTCTGGATAGCTAACGTTAGATTTACAACGTGTAATAGAAAGCAAATTTGAATTTAATCTGAATATTTGCAAGTTTAAATTTAAATCCGATTCGGTGCGGGTTTCCACTTATCTCTGATGTCCAATGCTAATAAACTTCCATAAACCTGCTTATTACAGGAAGAAAAGATGCCTGTGTCCTAAATCCAGCACTTGCCTGAGAATCATCACATTCTTCATTTCCAAGTGAGAAGTTACCACAGGCCTCTGAGATGTGGGGCGGCGGTGGGAAGTAGCAGGAAAAATGGAAATACTCGAGTAAAGAACAGGTAGCTTGAGATTGGTACTCGAGTCTATGTACTCAGTTACTTTCGCCACCACTCGAGCCCCCCGGCGACGGCAGCAGTCGTGCCGTGGTCAAAGTCACAAATTGACAGAGTTCATGTTTTGACCCCGTTCAGATGTTTGATGTGAACATTAACTGAGTCGGCAGGATTTTATCCTCTGCTGGGTCAAGACTTGCTGTTTGAGCAGTTGTCGTATTTACAGTCAATTTACAGTTCAGAGGGAACTACTGTACTGTACTGTACTCAAAAAATTAGCATTACCAGTTAGCATCCACGAGAGGGCAGCATGTGCGTCAGCAGACAGTTAGCGTTAGCATTAGCAGTTAGCATCCACGAGAGGCCGGCAGGTGCGTCAGCAAACAGTAAGCATTAGCATTTAGCATCCACGAGAGGGCAGCAAGTGAGTCAGCTGAGTTAGCGTTAGCATTAGCAGTAGGTGAAAGTTTTATGGCTGAATCTCTCCGATGTTGCCTCCAGCCATTAACATTCTTCCACCTGTCAATATTCATATTCTCAGAATTCCTCAATGAGGGAGAGAGTGGATGGTTTCCAGCCCCATTTCAGAGGGTTTTTGAAAAACTTTTTGAGGTAAAAAATGTTAAACAAAATATTAGGCATAGCAGATTATTTTTATATACTTTAAACGTAACTGGAGGGGGTCTTTAACTGTCAACTATGACATTTTCATGACTGACCACACTACGACTGTTATGAACAGGTCGAAAGTCGCAGCTGCTGTTTTTTTTTCTTGATATACTATTAGTTCATCTTCAAATGACCGTGTGCAGACGGGCGTACATGAAAGAGCTTTATTAAATGGAAACTGGAAGCAGAGTAATAATTCTGGACAGTTGGCAAAGACGGAAACGGATAGAAAACACAACTTGAGTCAAATTGCTCAACACACGTCGGCTACAGGCCGAGCGGAGCTCTGCATAGAAGAGGGAGGGAGCTCCCAGAACACAATATTAATTTCTACATAAAGTTACAGCATCTTCAATCTGAAGTCCATTATTGTTTTCTTCTAGTATGTTCTGTCATCTTCGCTAACGTAGCTTCGCTAACGTTGGTTAACGTGGATGTGTGAAAGCTGAACTGGTGCCACAACACAGACGTTTAGGAACATTTCAACTTTAATCTCGACATTTCGACTTTATTCTCGAAATGTTAAACTAAATGTTTTTCCTCATGCCTGGCCCTAATACTCTTCTGTACAGTTGCAATTTCCAACACAGAGGTCTTAGATTTTCGAGTTCTGAGATTATAGCGGTGAACCTGCGTTCCGAGGTATAATGGAACGCAGGGTGAGATCGGACGAACCGACACGGAATTATTGACTTCCGACTTGGAATGGCATTACCCTGCGTTCCATTATACCTCGGAACTCGGAGCTCCGAACTCGGATTTACCGTTACAGTATAATCTCAGAACTTGGAATTACGACCTCCAAGTCAGAAATCTGCAACTGGAGCGCCCCTCCGACTCCGAGATCCGAGGAATGTGAAGCCAACATGCAGTGGGTCGAATGGACCTGTCAGATCCAGGACCAGGTTGAACCACAGTCGTTGATCAGCGGCACGATGGCGGCGGCGGCGGCGGCAGCAGCTGGTCCTGCTCGTGAGGTTCAGACGTCTAAATTTGAGCGGGCGTGTGAAAAGAGGCAGAGGGAGCGTCGTGTTCCGTCGTGGCCCTTTGCGTTTGCCGCGTGTTCTCCGGACCACGTGAACACACCTCCGTCCGTCAGCGCAGGTGACATCCAGGTGACATCCAGGTGACGTCCAGGTGACGTCCAGGTGACGTCCAGGTGACATCCAGGTGACATCCAGGTGACGTCCAGGTGACGTCCAGGTGACGTCCAGGTGACGTCCAGGTGACGTCTCGTCCCCTCGCTCGCTGTTCCTGAGCCTCTTTGAAGGAAACATAAGATAAAGTTTCGAGCCCTTTCGATGGAGTGTTAACAAACAAGACCTTCTGGTGTTCGGCGAGGTTTTTGTTCGACGCAGTTCACACTCCAGTTTGTGCACGAGGAGGAAGGTTCACGGTTCATGTCATCGGCCTTTGAAATCCCTTTAAAGCCATTTCATGAGCACTGGTTCCGAGACAGACGAGCGGATTCCTCCTCCGGTTTGTTTGCAGTTTTCCAGTAAAAACTGTTCCAGTTACAGAGAAGAGTCGTCAGAAGGCACATTCCTGACGCTCACATCCTTTTTCCATCCAGATATTAGAGAGGATTCTTTTCTTCCCTCTCTCTTAAGTGTCACCTGAGTTTTCTTTTCCCTTTTTCATCCTGATTTTCCCAATAGTCTGATTAATTTCATATTTCAAGTTTTTGGGTGAAAAAAATGAGTCCATGAGATGATTCTGTTTGTCAGCAGCAGCTTTGCTGCTTTTAAAAAAAGGTATCTAACACGTCATTGTGAAGGAACACGTTTTCTTTTATCCTCCAGTTAGGTGCGGTGTGCAGTTCGCTGCCGTAGAGCGTGAGTGCAGCGCTCCCTGGTGGACGGGCGCATCAACTGCGCTTTGCTGCCACCTGCTGCCTCAGCTTCTCCCTGCGCTTCTTCTCCATCAGCCTGGAACAGAAAAGGTATTAATCCTGATATGTTATTGTTTATTGTGTGTGTGTGTGTGTGTGTGTGTGTGTGTGTGCGTGTGTCTGTTCGGACATATAAGATGGATTTCAGAAATCATAAAAGTCCGTTGTGTTGAATTAATTAAACTAAAAATAAGAGAAGAGGTCAAATAAATGACTTATTTTTCAAATTTAGAGTTTTCACCAAAATGTGGTGCTATTGTAATAAACCCACAGTACATAAGATTTAAAAACAACTGTGTATTCAGAATATGTTATAAAAGAGTGATGCGAAAATATAAATCAACATAGAAATTAAAGCAATGGCATCAAATTAATCTGCAACTATTCAGAGTCAATTCCTATTTAGGGAGAAAATGGCAGAAATTCACAGATTACAACTTTTGAAATGTGAATTTTTTCTTATGTTCTTGAATTCTATGTTTTTCGAATCGTTGTTTGAACTAAACAAGATATTTTTAAGACTCTGGGAACTTGTGACTGAGGTTTTTTGGGTCTTTGCAAAACTTAAATAATAAAAAAAAGGCATTTTATATATCGGTTCCCATGTTGACGTCTTCACTCGGCTTGTTTCGTCCAAAGATACATTCAACTCCCAATGATACAAAATCAAATCCTCACATTTGATATTATGTGAAAGTTTCTAATTAATAATCAATGAATCAATGAATTCCGATCATCCATGGAGTGGAATCCGTTTCCTCTCCGTCACCTGCGGTTCCGCGCCTCCACCAGCTCGCTCAGCTGATCCTGAGCCGCCCGCAGCTCCTCCACACTCTGCTGGTAGCCCACGTCGGACGAGCCCGACCGCTCCAGGAGGGACACCTGGTTCGACAGCTCGCTGGTTCGATCCCGCAGCAGCTGGATGGACGAGTACAAGTTCTCGTCGTCTTCCTCCTGAGGATGGAGAAGGGACAGAGGAGGTCAAGCTCGTGGACGGAGAGAGCGAGTGGTGCTCAGTGATGAATACGATTATCATCATTGTGTTATTGTTTTCACCAAATGGATCCCTGCAAATCATTTACACTATTGTATTTAAACGACGAAATATTCAATCATACATTATATAAAAAATATTACAAAAGAGTTGCAGCTGATTATTTACGTAACTGAAAAACTTGTATTTTAGTTTTTTTGAAGTTAGTGAAAGTTTTTTTTATTGTTTTATAATATTTTGATTTTTGATTTTGATGTGAGTAAAAATGACTAAAAATTATTTTAACACATTTTTGGAACAATTTTCAAAAATGTGACTGATGAATAAAATAATTCTTATAATCATATGATTTCAATGAATTGAGAAAACACATTTTGACGAGGCGCAACTCCACTGAAATACATAGAGTAACTAAAAATGAAAAATGAACTACTGAAAATATATCAATCATAAGTTCCCAGAGCCCAGGGTGAGCGTGGTCTAATATATGTCATATTTTATTAATCTTAATTTTACTGTTCTAATAAATTTACTTTACTTTATATTTTTTTGTTTATGAAATTTTCAATTAAAAATCATGACGTAAGTTTATTAAATAGTTGTGAATTCATTAAATTGCTAACTGGCTTATTTATTTTTTTTAACTTTTCCAAGCAATTTTCCATATTGTGATATGGACCGGTGAACAAAATGAAATAATTCTCGTTTTTATGTTGTGATATAGATTTCTACTGGACTGATCGGTACCTTCGCGTTGACGATCTCGATGTGGACGAGAAGCGACGCCAACTCCAGCTCCTCGCTGTAGCTGTTCTTCAGAGGAACGCTCCTGTAGCCTGACAACACAACGCACAACACACAACGCAACATGTAACACAACATCAACACACAACACAACGCACAACACACAACACACAACGCAACATGTAACACAACATCAACACACAACACAACGCAGACCACACAACATGTAACACAACATGTAACACAACACAACATCAACACAACATCAACACAACACAACATCAACACACAACGCAACATGTAACACAACATCAACACACAACACAACACAACATGTAACACAACATCAACATGTGACACAACATGTAACACAACATCAACACACAACACAACATGTAACACAACATCAACATGTGACACAACATGTAACACAACATCAACACACAACACAACATGTAACACAACATCAACATGTGACACAACATGTAACACAACATCAACACACAACACAACATGTAACACAACATCAACATGTGACACAACATGTAACACAACATCAACACACAACACAACATGTAACACAACATCAACATGTGACACAACATGTAACACAACATCAACACACAACACAACATGTAACACAACATCAACATGTGACACAACATGTAACACAACATCAACACACAACACAACACGTAACACAACATCAACATGTGACACAACATGTAACACAACATCAACATGTGACACAACATGTAACACAACATCAACATGTGACACAACATCGAAACAAAGAGAAAAGAGCCGGAGCGTCCTCTCACTGTACAAATCATTTATAATGAATCCAGAATTTATGAAGACTGTCTGGTGATCGTGTGGTCACGCTCACCTGTACGGAGCAGGCGGACGGGGAAGGTCGCCTGTGCCAGGAAGTTGGGGTCACTGAACATGTCCTCCTCGTAGACGGTGAAGCGCAGGAAGGAGAAGGTGGAGTTGTGGATGTCGAACACAAACTGCCTCTGCACCCACACGGGATTCAGGCCGTTATCAGCTGAGGGAGAGAGGAAGACGCAGTTAGGGACTGAATGAAGCGGTTCACAGTGAACTGCGGCGGCGGCGGCGGCCATCTTACCCACGACGTCCGTCTTGCACTTGCAGGCGTCGTAATCGGCTCCACAGATCTCCACCTCCACGAAGGGACACACGATGCTGCGGCCGTTTTTGGGCAGGTGACGGGCGCCCAGCACCTGGAGGGGGAGGAGAATGTGATGTGATGGTGACGTCACGACATTCAAACAGAAACCCAATCCCAGTCGTTTCCTGGCGTGATCGGACCCCCGACCTGCAGCTGGACGGTGATCGGCTCCACTCGCAGCGTGTCCTTGTCGAACGGGTCGAAGGCGTCGTCCCTCGCGGCGTCGGGCTGCGGCACGAAGCCGCTGCCGCCGCCGAGCAGGAACAAGGCCTGGTTCAGCTGCATGGGTTTGTCTGCAGACCAGACAGTTCATCTCCAGATGATTTACTTTTGGCAGTTATTGGTGAAAGAAAGTCCAAAAAACTAATTGTCCAAGTGAACTTTGCAGATGATAGACAGAAAGGAACCTTCTGATGTGGATTATTTCTCCTCAGATCATTTTATCTGAATAATCTGAAGAGGTAAATGAATTCTGTCATACAAACAAAGAGCAGACTTCTTACTTATCGCTTCATTAATATGTCCCCCCCCCTTGTGGTCATTTCTCTGTATTGCAGTCAAGATATTCTGTGTATTTTTAGGATTTAAAGAGAAATTAGCAAATTTAATTCCGTTCTGTTTATATGACGCTGCTAATTTTAAATTTCTTACAAGAGAAAGAGAAGAGAGACAAGAGAAAGCTGATTTCATGTTTGCTTATTTTTAAAAACAGGATCTTGTTTGAGTTTGTTTTTCCTTCTGTTTTTTTTTCAGGTTTATGAATTAAACATTTTTTTAAAATCCAGCAGATTAACAACAGATATTATTTCTAGGATCCCTCAGCAAAAAAACGACGGACAGGAAACATTTGATCTGGATTATTTCTTCTCGGGTCGTTTTTATCTGAATAATCTGAAGAGGTGAATTTTTTTCTTTCATACAAACAAAGAGCAGAAACAATAACGATACATTTTTCCATCATTATTGGACTTCTTGTTTTTGTTGTTGTTCTTTCTTTTTTTAATTTAAAATAAATGTTATTGATTATTACTTTTTTAAAGTGTTCGAAATAAACTTTTTCTATTCTAGAAACAAAATTTTTTTTTTCTCTTTTTTCTGATTCCAGTTAAACCTCTAGACTTATTACTTATCGCTTCATTAATATGTCTCCCCCTGGGGGTCATTTCTCTGTATTGCAGTCAATTACGAAACAAGTTAAAATGAACTCTGTCAAGATATTCTGTGTAATTTTTAAGGTACAAAGAAAATGAATCCAGTTCTGTTTATATAACGCTGCTAGATTTTTAAATTATTATCACATCCTGTACAGATCAACTGACTGGATGAATTTCTTAAATTTGATGACAAGAGAAAACCTGAGTTTGTTTTTTCAAAACAGGATCTTGTTTTGATTAGGTTTTTTTCTGTTTTTTAAAGGTTTATGAATTTGAAATTATGAAAATCCAACAGATTAATGTAAACTCCTGCCGCTGACCCCGTTCAATGTTGTTCTGAATGTTGTTTAATTCTCCTTAATAAACTCTCACGTATCTGATTACTTCAATGTTCATGTCTCTCTCACACACACACACACACACACACTCTCTCTGACCTGGGGTCTGGAAGTTGAGCGCGACCAGCTGGGAGCCGCAGAGCCACATGGGCAGCGGGTCGTAGTTGGACGAGTCCAGCCTCTGTCCTCGGGGGTAGACGCGGGACAGCTGGCGGCGGTTGTAGCGCAGGAAGCGCTTCCCTCTGCCGCGCGTCGCAAACTTCTCCGCCTTCGTCTCTGGGAAGGACGACATGTCCCGGTAACACGCCCGCTCCGTCCCGATCTCTGGGAATTAGAGAGAAAGTGAGACGAGCTGAAAGTGTTTGAAATAAAAAATGTAAAAAAGGGAAAGTGTGGATCTCACTGTCTTCGTTGAAGGGGACGGGTCGGCAGTAAACCACCAGCTCCGACAGCTCCACCGCGATCTTCTTCCTCCGCTCCATCTGTTTCTCCTCCTGCATCTGTTGCCATGGAGATGAAATAGTCTTTTCTTTATTTTTTAAATACAGATTTTAGCTACAAAACGCCACGTGATGATTTCATTTTTGTGGGGAAATTGTTATTTTGTGCTTTTAGGATTTAATGTAATAAACGGAAGTACAGAATATTCAAATTATTTATGCCAGTGTTACCGTCAGGAAAAATACGTCCCAAATTTAAATTTGCATCACAATGGATAACAAAGACTGTTCTGCAAACTTAATTTTCTGACAAAGGGGAAAAAAGTCATATAAATATATATATTCAAAATGTACTACTATGTACTAAGTTCTACACAGAAATAGAAGTTTTGTTGAGCAGGTTGTTCTGTGCTTGGGTCGTTAAAGTCCTTTGTGTGCGTGTGTGTGTGTGTGTGTGTGTGTGTGTGTGTGTCACTGACCCGAGCGTCAGCGTTCTGCGCCGCCTCCCTGATCCTGCCGGCCCAGCAGGTCAGATCCTCCAGACTGTCCGCTGCCACGTCCAGCGTCTGCACCGGGTGAGAGGAGACGTGCTGCGAGTGGATGGTGAAGACGAAGGGACGGGAGTTCTTCCCGTCTTTATGAACCACTGGACACACGGGGGGAAGGGGGAGAGACGGAGGGAGGAGGGAGGACGGAGGGAGAGAGGGAGGGAGGAGGGAGGATGGAGGGAGAGAGGGAGGGAGGATGGAGGGAGAGAGGGAGGGAGGAGGGAGGATGGAGGGAGAGAGGGAGGGAGGAGGGAGGATGGAGGGAGAGAGGGAGGGAGGATGGAGGGAGAGAGGGAGGGAGGAGGGAGGATGGAGGGAGAGACGATGGGAGGAGGGAGGAGGGAGGGAGAGAGGGAGGGAGGATGGAGGGAGAGACGATGGGAGGAGGGAGGAGGGAGGGAGAGAGGGAGGGAGGAGGGAGGATGGAGGGAGAGAGGTGATGGGAGGAGGGAGGACGGAGGGAGAGAGGGAGGGAGGAGGGAGGACGGAGGGAGAGAGGGAGGGAGGATGGAGGGAGAGAGGGAGGGAGGAGGGAGGATGGAGGGAGAGAGGTGATGGGAGGAGGGAGGACGGAGGGAGAGAGGGAGGGAGGAGGGAGGATGGAGGGAGAGAGGTGATGGGAGGAGGGAGAGAGGGAGGGAGGAGGGAGGATGGAAGGAGAGACAATGGGAGGAGGGAGGACGGAGGGAGAGAGGGAGGGAGGAGGGAGGATGGAGGGAGAGAGGTGATGGGAGGAGGGAGAGAGGGAGGGAGGAGGGAGGATGGAAGGAGAGACAATGGGAGGAGGGAGGACGGAGGGAGGGAGGGAGGGAGGAGGGAGGATGGAAGGAGAGACGATGGGAGGAGGGAGGATG